>NC_056731.1:286923072-286968072 GCF_019279795.1 Protopterus annectens
GAAGAAGAAGAATTTACTGTGCATATAATTAGTGCACAAATGTATTGTTAGGTATTGTCAATAAAGCTCCCCTACTCCTTTTAGTAAGTGCCATAGGAACTTTTGCACACACCTGAGCTACCAACAACTGAAGCAATGGGACCTTGGTTTAACATCTCATCCAAATAATGTCACAGTCAGGAGTGCAGCAACTCTTTAGTGTCAGTACTTGAAAAAATTAATCTGAATACCTAGCAAAGGAACAGAACCCTCTAGTGTCCCAGCACCATAGATGAGTGTATTAACTACAGAACCACACACAATCTGACCATAAAAAAGTGCATAAGAAAGAATCATTGGGTGTGGAGCTATGTATAACACGTCCTTTGGTGACCGCTATTAACATTGACAAGAAAAATTACTTCAGAGGTTCATAGGCTATAAGTCTGCAGACTATTATAAGCATATACAATAACCTTAGATCAGAATCAAGCACCGTACCTTGTATCTCTGATGTAAAGACTTTAACTATAATGCCAATCCTTCCCCTTATCCAACTCCAATTTGCTAACTCCTCCCCCTATGCCAGAGGAAAAAATAGATGAATAACTGAAATGCAGGCAGTCAGGAAGACCTTCAAAGAGCGATCTGCAGGGCCAAGCTACTGGCTGTGAGATAAGCATTGGTGCAATGATGAAAAAGCACTCAGACTCTGAGGTCTCCCATTATTCCATTGCCCTCCTTCAGGTTACCTCTACTACAAAGTACCCAGCGGTTACTTCCCAAGTCATTTGTTTCCAGACTAGTACTCCCAGCCTGTTAAGAAGGAGGATTAGTAAACTAAAGCAGTCTCCTCTGCAAAATATGATCTCTTGTATAATAATTGCTAACTTTAGACTGCATGTTACTGCATAAGTTAAAGCCTAACAGAGAGGAATTTTGTTGTTTAAATGTATAGTCTGAAAGCATGGTATAAGGTTTTAGTGGCTAAGAAGCTGAATAAAAATGTGTCAATGAAGGGCATACTATTTTAGGGTAGGGTCATAGTTTGCTATGATGGCGTACATCAAACAATGATTAGATAGAAATTTTATATATATATATATATATATATATATATGTTTTGTTGGTATGCCCACGGAAAGGTTGTTGTTATTCTAACCTCCTGATATGATAAAATAGTAAACATCAAAGCAATAGCACATGATGAGATTCTTAACGCTTTGTTTTGAGTATTAGTGAGTTACTGTGGAACACTGTCTACAGCAACATTATTCCAAAGTTATTTGTTTGCAGTAGACGTTTTGAATCATACTCACATTCTAGTGGGATTTTCACTAATGATATTTCTCTTCAGTTACTAACTAAAGTGATAGCTAAAGTCTTGACCATACCCCGACTCTAGGTTCCATACTGAGATTCCTACTGTGATTTCTTCAACAAAAATGTTGCCCTTAAAACATCTAATGATAGTACACAGGAAACTGATAAACATAGTGTTTGACTTCAGTACTATGTACTCTGACCATTGTTTTTGCATGTCTTTTTTTCCACAACTCCCTTTTAATTAGACTGCTGCAATGGATTTACCCTACCTGAAATTAACATCTGGTTGTTAATATTGAATTTGATATATTATAATAGCAATACTGACATTATAATATTAAGAAGGGAGGCAACAGCAAAGATCCATTTCCCTGTTAGAAGGAAATATTTGTAGAGTCTCACAAAACATGAGACAGGATAAATATTTATGACAAGTAGTAGTAAGTACTTTTATTCTGCTTTATTAAAATATCTTAAAGATGCCAACTACTGTTTTAGTGTTTGTGTGTACTCTGCATCATAAGCATGAAGGATGTTCTGGCAGTCATAATAAACTGACATAAACCCACTGCTACACAACTAATCATTGTGTTTCCTTGGCATCATCTCTTTTCACTGCTTAACTCTGCCTCCTTTGGAAAGCAGCAGATACTGCTGTGATGCAGGAACTCTATTGCCAATCCAGCTAAGTGAGTTTTTCAATGACCATATTATGGTCTTTCACTTCTATTTCAGTTATTCCCAAGTTATGAACAATAAAGGAGAGTAACTGAAAAACAACCGCAGTTTGAGTTTAAGTTAAAAGAAAATGATGAAACACAGAACAATTCTTTCTGGGTTTGGCAAGATCCAGCTATACTTCTTCCCATATATTTTCCACCAATGTGTCATGTAAGTAAAAAAAAAGTCACACATTGCTTTATATCAGTTATATTTGTAGTTTAAGCCAAAGAATGCATAAACATAAATTAGTCTCTGAACTGACTGAATGAGTTAAATTTCACGGTACATAGTAACTGGCAACCATGATTAGTGTTATTTAGGCAGTGTGAAGGCTGTGCTGATTATTTTATAATGACAGATATAAAGAAAAATAGGGAATCAGTATAAGAGAGGACCTGGTAAATAAATATCTCTGCCAAATATGTATAAAAATGAATTTAGGGCAAAAAAATAATGTACTGAAAGCCTTTCTGGTTTATTTTAAATGGTATGAAAAGTACACCCATTCCCACTTACACCATCAGTGATGCTAGAAATCGTGCTTTTTTAATCTGCAGTTTTCTTTAAAATAGCAGTCAGACTGTAGATTAAGGAGTTGTGTAGCCTGAATGAATCAGTATAGACGTATTTACTATGGGTCACCTATTTTGCTAAGGCTTTTAACATATATTTTAAAGGGGGAGTCAGGTTCTTTTGCATTAAGTAAACCATCTTCATTCCAAGGCAAAGCCTACATTTTCTAACTTATTAAAAAGCACATGATTTTGAAACTATTATACAAAAACACAGAATTTTAGTTCGAAATCATCAAGCATTCATTTTTGCTGGTTATGCTGACTGCGTTTGTTTTCCCTGTGTACTGCTACAACTAATTTGCTATGATGTCTGAAAGTGTGAGGGCACATCACTTGTTATACCTGAGAGGGATGCTACAACGATACTTTACACAACCACCAATGTGCCTAGCATGTTTTCCTATCAATGAAAAAAAACACTTCTTTTAAAATTTCTGTGACTCGTGTAATTGTGCGATACTGTTTCTCTTTTCTGATAACAAGCAGGAACCAAAAATGATCAAATTAAAAACACAACGAACTCTCTCATATCTCATAATTTAGAAGGTATTACAGAAAACAAGACTCTTTAAAAACGATTACAAAAAAGTCCAAACAGCATTTAAGCAAACATCGATTACTATTTATTTCCGTCCTGTTATTTTGGTCAGTTGTACATAATAAATAGGACATGAATATGAAAGTCTTTAGCATTGCATTAAAAAAATAGTTATGTATTCAGAGCATGGGAAGATTATTCCAAGGTGTATTCCTTCTACAAGAAAGGAGGTACATTTACGCGAACAAATTCTCAAGGCAAACATAATGAAAACAAATAAGATATGCAAATAAATATATCAAATATATAAACTGGTCATCCTTGCTATTAATTCCATTCCAAAACACAACACGCTCCTAGAATAAGTAATGATCGAACATTACCTTTACGAAGGAATTTCAGACTCATACCCGAAGCTAATCAGATGCAGCAAAACAGTGGAATTGTTTGTGCCCTTGTCGTCCCCCGATCAGCAAACGTTAATGCCCCCAGGGTAATATGCAAGGCATGTCAAATGCCACAATACTTCCATTTGTTTTCCTGCAACAAGTGAGCACAAGGCAGCCAGAACTTAATGACCGGAGTATTCATACGGAACAAGAAACACCGTATTCCTGGAGCAGCATACACAATAACTGGATGACAGCAGCAGTTTCAGTGGGAATCAGTTTGGGTACATCAGCATCGATGGATCCCCCGGTTCCTATGGTACACGGTGCACACCGTCCCCCACTGCCCTGAGTTGCACTGGCTCGCCTTGGTAGCACAGACTTGCAATGATCATATAATGCCGTCTGGACGAGAGGCGCCCCGCCCCTCAAGTGTGATGCTGCGTGTGCCTCTTAGCATGGAATAAGGGCGAGCAAAAGTCCACTGCAGTGGTGGTATAGCTGGTGAGGGAACGGAGATTCGGGGTAAGCTTGGATTTAACACAACTGCGTGGACACTGCAGCTACCTTGAGCCAGACGTTGGCTGTAAGGAGTCTAGCTTAGCCGTCAGTACTGATTTGGCACAGACACGTAGGGAACTATCCGTTCTTGTTGTCACTATACTGCCATGCCAAGGTGGTGCCACTCACCCGGCACAAGTCCCCATTTAATCACGATTTGCCAAGTCACTCCGCTCTAGCGTCAAAAAACAGTTTTTTTTTACATCTCTCAAGGTAGTCTGGTTTATTCACAGTTGGTCTAAGATGTATCACAGATCCCTTGATTGCTTCACATCCCGATGGCAAAGCTTACCAGCCAGCTGTATTGTGTTAGCCTGCGTCTGCGATTTTTAATTGCATCATACTAAAATAATGCTGCAGGAAAGACTTCAGTTTTAGTTGCATTCAACAGTTGTTTAAAATATGTCACTCACTGAGAAGACGACTTCTGCCAGATTCCCAAGACAAAGATAAATCCATTACAAACAAAAATATTAAGTGTTTTGTTATGCCTGAGGTGCACTATTAGAAAATGCAAATTCTACTTGCAAATGCAAAAATGAATAAAATATGCTGAGACTGGGATAAATGCTTTTCTACTAAAACTCACTGATCTATATTATTCTTATTTTTACATTATTGGTTATTTTACAGGTCAGTGTGTTTCTTTAGATTGTATGAGGGAATGCCCTAAGGCAATCCATACTGCTGCCTTTACTCGGATATAAAACATCTACCCCTGACTTGCAGTGCTGAGCATTACAGAATAGAAGCAAATGTCATGTACTGACTATTTTCATCTACAAAACTACAGATTGGTCAGTGCAGGTTAATGTTTTAGAGATTAAGTGTCCAAACAGAATGAATCCAAAAATGGGCAACCGAAGGCTGTCTCATTTTGTGGTGTCCACATAATCCATAATATCGAGGGTACCTACAAAATCAATAGAAGGTGGCACACTTTGTGGTATCCACTTAATCGATAAATTATAGGGTACCTTAAAAAAACAGATTCACTTATTTAGGTTTTTGTACTAGTTTTTAATATGGTTACTTGTTTAATCATACAATATGTTTTCAGTGCATTGAGCTGAATTCAGAAGATAAACAAAACAACAAATGACTTTCCCTGGTGGAACTGAAGAACAAACATATAGGTCTTGGGAAACAAAGAAAACATTTAATCAATTAGTAGCATACACTTTCATAAAATTTTACAGCTAGAATATTAATTCATGAGACTAATTTATACATTCACAAATGAAAAAAATGGTAACTAGACAAAGGAACATAAAACAGTTTGATAGCTATGTCATTTCCTGAAACTGAATGAATAGAAAACTCATAAAAGAATTATTTTATTTCAGCTACTAAGCCTCTGAGAAAAGAAAAAAATATATATATTTTAATGGTGGAGTTATGACCGATACCTTTAGCATGTGGCTGAACTCCCAAACAGAGATACCATTTGAAGGTTCTTAATGTAGCCCCTAGAAGTCTATTTTGCCCAGTTCCAAAATTTGCTTATTTAATTCTTTGGCCCATTTCAGCCAAAACATTGTCACAGTACACACACACACACACACACACACACACACACACACACACACACACACAGTAGAAGGTACACTAAGAGATTTCAAATGAGCATTCTACAGACAGATTTACACATTTTTGAATTTTTGGCTTTATCAACTGAAAAAAAAAAGATGTTGGCAAGTAATCTAGCAGATAATAACTATGTATGGTGCTCTGGAGCCATAATGGCAGTAATTAACTAGGGCTGGGGCCTAGTTTTAGGTGAGGCAGATGTATACAAGTTGATTTATTAGGAAAATCAAAAGTTCATTTTTTGAGAGCGGGTAGGGTCACCTGCTCCATGATTGAACATGGAGATAAATTTTATTACCTGTATCCTATGTGTTTATGTCCTATGACTGAGAAAGTTTTGATACATTTTCTATGTGATACTGTGGTGTGCTGAGTGAATATTCTGACAAGATGTTGTGGCATGCCTTTTGCCTATTAGGGATTTAGCAAGCAAAGGTACATTGGCTGTGTTTAAACAGGATGAAGATTACTGTAGCAGAGATTGCATTGATCTGAATGTTTATATGGCAAATGTTTTTAAGCTTATGAGACAGTGCTGTTTTGTCAGGAAGGAGGAAGAATACATGTAATAAAGAGATCTGTTTAGGCATACTTGGAGGTTTTGGATGTTCTGAGTGAATTTACATTGATTAATAAAGAGTAACTTGTGTTAGGAATTTCCAAAGTCTGTATTAGATATTTCTTGATGTCTATCAAAACTTGTTGAAGGTCACATAGTTTTCATCCCTCTTAGAATGTTTACATAGCCTTCGCATATGAATTTTGAATGACGGTAGTATCTTATCCTTTTGATAAAGAAAGCTGGGTTTGTTTTTGCCAGCTTTTTACAAGAACCTAAATAAATTGTGTTGTTCAGACGTTAACATGCCTTTATTTTTCCAGAATTTGTGGCATACTAGCAATTAATATGTTTTTTATTTTGTTTATATCTGTCCTAACTATAACTTTCATGATACATTATGGTACAACATTACAGTTTATTTCCACATGTACACATGTTTTTTAACATGTGATTATCCTATACTTGGGGTCTCCTGTTGGCCTTCTGGCTTCCTATTGTAAATATGAATCATACTTTTCTAAATTGTGTTAGTTTACAAACATAAACTGTGAATAAAATAAGAAACAGTGAATTCTAAAACTCTCTTTTATATCTTTAACTTCTTAATACCTATACAATGTGGAATGGTATAAATCTTGCAGCCTGCACACATCTTGCATTCCAGACCATTTTCTGAAAAATTAATTTAAAAAGTATAAGATCAACAAATGTAAATATTATGTGAGCAATATAAAAGCTGTTAAAGCTGTAAAAATACTAATGTTATCAGTAAGAAGTACTGAAAGAGGCTTAGACTTGGGTCACAGGGAAGTTTGGCATCCATAGGTCACAGGGAGGTGTGGCATAAGTATCATACACAATTACCTCTGTAGACTGGGTGGAAGCTACTATGTTCCCATGCATTGTGTGACTACAATGGACAGTGGTGCTTCCAGTGGACTGTGACCTGAAGGTTGGTGGCTGACAAGATGCCACACCTCTGGCACCTCTTTATCAGAACTGTTCAAGACTTGGGATGGGCTACTGTGATAATCATACCATTGCAGGACAGACTGCATTTCCCCTGATTGCATGATACCAAGAAAAAGGAACTAGTGTCAGTCTGCCATACAGTGGCCACTGTAGACCCAGATGGGGATGGTGGCGGCATTGCTATCAGTTACAAGAGAGTCTGCCCTTGACAAAGGTGTTGAGGCTTCATGCTGTGCATTCTGTAGAGAAGAATTGGGTGAGGACTCATTGTCAGCCTGGGCAATGGGAGTACGACCACCCAAAAGTGAGAGGCACAGTGTCAATGTATTCTGGAACCTGCTCTGCAGCTTGTGATATCCTGCAGTGTACATTCAAATAGCAAGTGTCACATGAAGGCAAACAACATTTCATATCTATGCTATTGGACCATTGTGTTTGAACAACCAATGTACATTAGGGGCACATGTGTAGTGTGTTCTCAGCAGAGGCAGTCTGGACAGAATTGCTGTGCATTATGCTGACTAACCTGGCTAGTCCCCCTGTGAGATATGAGCACTTCAAACCTTCCCAGAATCTGTGTTCACTCCACTTGATATGATATATTTAAGCTCATCTTCTTCACGAAAGATGCTAAAAAGGACTTAACATCCATGAGGCTTACAGTGGGAGGTGGTCCTCTCCATTTGCAGACTAGTCAAGTCCTATTACTTGCCCTCTCTGAGGCCAGCCATGTCATGCTGACACACTTGCTGAGTTTGGTGATTCCTCCCAAACATGACATTCATGTTATAGATAATGGTAACCTACAAGTGGTCCTTTAGAGGCTGGTGAGCACCTTCTAACCCCACAATGCACCATGTTGAATGTCTAGGTTAGGGTGCCATTTTCAGCAAGGATGACTTTGTGTAACCTCTGCTGCCTGTCTCATTCAGAGGACATGTTTATACATACAAGAGCGAGAAGACAATAATTGCAGACCAAAGATGTGTGAGTGGAGGGGTTTAGCTGTGACACATAGTACCCTGGTTTGGCAATTCACAACAGGACAGACCTGGGTGGGGCTATGGAGACAGTGAACATATAAGACAAGGTAGAAGGGAAGGGGAACAGTCCTGTTACTTTTAGGGCTGCCTTGTTGCTACAGTTTCTTTATATATGCTCACCTTTTTCTGTCGTGCTTGGCTTTGAGCTACCCACCCCTACTTGGAGGTTTTTCCTTTTCTCTTCTTCTGTATATCTGGCCCTAAAAGCTCATCCAAGTCTTATATTCTCTGCTAATCTTAATGGGTTCTGATAGATGAAACTGGGAAGGTCCACCCCTTAGACTGTTAGTGTGCTTTGAAATCACCTTAAAGTGTGTGGTCCTTATTGCTGGCTTGTCTGCCTTTGAATTACCTCTTAATTGCTTGTAGTTAGTTGTTAGATTTTTTTCTGGTGCCTTTTAATTTTTGGCTGACTAAAGTATGTTTTTTACATTAAAAAGACTGTGCCTACAATTCTAATGGTAGTCATACCTATCAATTGTAGAGTAACAAATCTGGACAAGCCATAAATAATGGGGGGGCAATGGCCCAAAAATAGGGACACTTTTTAAGCACTGCTCTTATAAACTTAGAAAGTAGACAGAATAACAGGTTTTGCATTAGCATGTATTTTCTAGGGAGTATGAAGTCTAAAACTCAGCTGTCATTATTTTCTGACTTCAAACCTCAATAATTTGCCAAAGATTTGACAAAAGCTACAATTGTATGACGAAACAGATAAAAAAATATGAGGCAAAAATCTGGACATTCTGCGAAAATCTGTACAATTGAGAGGTATGGCACAGGTAGGAGAAAGGTAGCCTAGTCTGTCTGAGGTGGGCAATACACAGGGGGGCTTAAAGTGAGAATTACTTATTGTAGCTATTTGCTTGATTTGTTTCTGTTACTCTTTCACTTTTGGCTAATTAATGTGTGTTTTTATAGTCTACTAGAAGTAGAAAGGTAACTTGATCTATTCAAGTTGGAAAACACACAAGAAGGCTTAAAGTGAGATCATTTCTTTGGTCAGAGGGCTTTTCAGTTGGTGTAGTCACTTTTCTTTGCATCTATAAATTCGGTGTGTTTGCTCAGCTGTCAGCTCTGTTCCACAGAGTTCAAACATTTGACATCCATGCCTGTGTTCTCAGAGTGTTTGGCTTGCATCTGGTGACATCCAGGCTAAGACAAGTATGTTAAATTGAAATATTGCACTTTTCTAAACTATTTCTGAAGACTGCTACAGTATTTTCAAATTATTTTATTGCAATTTATCAGTGTAAAGTGTATTTGCTGTTAATGTACTTTGAAATTGCACTAAACTGCATGTATTCCTCATTGCTATATTGTCTGACTTACAACCACCTTGTAGTTACTTGTTGTAGCTAGTTCATTGAATAGCACTAAGATAACTGCCCTTGCGAGCCATTTTAAGGCTAGCCATTTATGCCTTGTGAGGCTCAAACTCTGCACCTTGTGTTTGTAAGACAAACACCTTAATCATTAAGCCACCCTTATTTATTTCTGTCATGTTTTCAATTTAAGCTAAATAAAGTATGTTTTTTCATTAAGAAGACTGGGACTGCAATTCTAACGACAGTAGAAAGGTAACTTAGTCTGTCTGAGTTTGGAAAAACACATGGAGGCTTAAAGTGAGATAATTTCATTGGTCAGAGGGCTTTTTATCTGGTTTACTCACTTTTCTTTGAATCTATAAATTCTGCGTTCATTCAGCAGTGGCATTTAGCAGTACCTTGTATAGATGCAGACAACAGCTTAAAAACCTATAAAACTTCCCGTGTAGCTTTCCCAAGTGCTCAGTTGCACAAAGAGCAACCATTTTGAGCACTAAGGAGTGCTGCCACATGACTTCAGCGATACATTTATTTATTTTACATTTGTTTACCAGAATAGTCTGACTGGATACATGTCCATTTTCAGCGAGTCCCGGGGAGAAAAGCTCCAGACATACAGACAACATATTATTGCATTCTTACAATTTAAACACATATATTGAATTCTGGACAATATTTTAAACATTAATAGGATATTTAGATGTCATCAGGCTCACATGGTAGTAAAAACTAGAAGATCATGGAATTACAATTAAGATTCAGTCAAGTGTAGTAAAAGTTCTATTTTAGCACATTAGGAATGGTTAAAATTAGTCAGGATTAGGACAAGGACATAGCCATCAATTTTTAAAGTGCTTTTAAAAACTACATAGCCTAGCTGTAGTTTCTAACATCACAGTGCTCAAGTTAGCCTGCTGTACCACTCCTTTGCAGTTCACTTAAACATGACGTGACATCAGGGATGGGCACTTTTCCAATTTCTTTGCCTGCAGCTCGGTATATTTGGCATCCAGAGACAATGTATGAATTGTCTCATGTTTGTTAACAACCAACTTATCCTTAGAGAAATGGATATAAGTATGTGAGAGATGGAATTACACAATGTAACTGGAGGCAACACTCTCACACAAAAGTACTCAAAATAACAGTCAGGTTGTCAGTAATGTAAGCATTACACTCACCACACATCATACTAACCTAACATATAAACTAGCATATGTTGAGGCACTTAGCAACATTCCTAAATTCCAAAGACCTCCTAGATATTTGTCCTACAAAAAGAATCCTCAGCAGCCCCAAAAGCACTCCACCAAAACAACACCCAACACAGCACATACAGCCAACCCCCTTTACAACCTCAATTATAAAGCCCAGAAGGCAAGCCAACACATTACTTAATATTTTAATCATAGGAGACTCCATTGTAAGCTATACAGCTGTCCTGCTCACCATGCTAAATAAGGAGAAGATCACAGCCAGCTGTCTCTTAGGGACTAAGATCCACAAATCACCCAAGCACTCAAAGGAGATTCTGCCAATAGGGATGACTGCAATTAGGGATATAGATAATAGGCAAGAGGGGCTAGAATTTATTGGAGAAAAGTAGCAAAGGAACCAAGGTATTGGGAGCAAATAACTGGAGAGGAAAAGATAATAGAATGGGAAGATGCCAAGAATTTACTGGAACTGCAGGTGAGAGATTGCCTTCCCTATCAAGGATTGATATTAGAGTATAGGCAAAGAGAAATAAATAGGGGGTCCTAAACAAAGATCAGCACTGGTAGAGTTTTGGTAGAATCTAGAACAGAAGCTGCTGTTAAAAATGAAATAACTAATAGAGCATCTAAAATATTGTCTGATAACTATAAGAATCAGTCAGAAGAGTTCGAAAGGATTGGGAAGGGAGATTAGATAAGCAAGCCACAGTGGGAGGATATATGTATGTCTCCCAAATATGCAACAAAATCTAGAAGATTTAGGATTTTTACTTGGAAATGTTTACATCGATATTTTTATACCCTGCGTAGACTCCAGAGAATTTTTCCACAGCAAATGTTGGAGGTGTGACAGGGAAGAAAGAGGTACTTGTGGACATATTTTCTGGGAGTGAGGTGGGTTGGCGGACTTTAAGGATTATCAGTGGGATGCTCTGTCAGAGATGCTGGGTGGGCAGATTGGTATGACGAGGGAGATGATTTTTTTGTGCTATGATACAGAATCGGAATTGCCTAGATATAATAAGGCCTTGCTGTGTCTAATTATGGTGGCTGCCAAAAAAACAATTACTAGAAAATGGAAATTAAAATCTAAACCAACAATATTAGAAATAGTGAATACAGTAACAGAGATAAAGCAGCTGGAACTGAGATCTTTAGGAAAAGGTAGGAGCAAACTACACAGGAAAAAATGGGAATTGTGGGAACAATATATACAGGGACGGAATGAAGTTTAAAAGAAGGCAGGACTTAAATGAGCTATGCAATATTTGACTGAAAATGATTGTGTAGATTATAAGTGATGTATAATGTTTGCAATTGGGAGTGTGTCAGTATGGTTTGTGATGTAAAATGCTTGCAACTAGGATTGTGTCGGTGTTGTTTGTTTTCATTTATATAAATGCAAGATTGCTTATGTCGTAAGTAATGGTTTAATAAAGATGCTTCTTTTTAAAAAAGGGGCAGGAGTTGAATAATTTATGTAATGTTCCTTAGATTATATGATGTATAGCAGTATACGTGAAATACAATGTTTGTTAATATTAATTTGTTAATACAGTTTGATTACTTTTATATAAATGTAAATTTGCGTATGTCACAAGTGATAATTCAATACAAAAATCGCCCATGCACTCAAGTCAATAGACCAAAAGTTCCAGTATGACTTGGTAATAGTTCATATGGGTTTAAATGACATGAGACATACCACCCTGTACTATATGAAGAGAGGCATTATGGAGCTCTTGGACTATGTGTTCAAGGTTGGCATATACCTAGCACTGTGCAGCATTGTACCTTCACCAAAGATGATGTCACAATATGAACAAACGATGATTGACTTCAGTAATTGTCTTAGTTTCAGGTGTCATTGAAAGGGGAGCAGTATTTGTCAGCATGGCAGGATATAGTCAACAGACCTCATTGCTTTGACAGGGATGGTCTGTACTTGTCCTATACAGGGTTTTGAATTTTGCTAAAACACAGTCCTCCCCCATAGTGCCTTTTTAGGTAATGCCAAACTGGCAAACCTTCCAAAATAGCAAAATGAACCCAAAGGAATCTAAAGGTGTTACTGCTCAATGCCAGAACCCTAAATAAGAAACTCCACTTCACTCCAGACTCTCCTCATACTGGAGAATATGGACATCTGAGTAGTTACTGACACATAGTTTAAAGCTGAGAAAAACACTCCATCACTGCAGGGTTAGAATGTCTTCTACACATTCAGGCCAGCTACTGCAGAGGCAGGGACCAAAGGTGGAGGTGCCTCAGTGTATATCAACAACAAACTCACTATAAGACTAGTCAAACAGGATGAAACACTTGAGCTTTTCCATGTCCAGATTTCCATAGGCTGAGTCATTTATTATATCTTTGCAAGCAATAGGCCACCCTCTATGATGCAAATAAAATATAACTCATGCTTGGACTTACTGGAGGCTCTCACCATCCAACCCAAAACCATATTAATGGGCAACTTCAATTACTGTAATCTAAACTGGGATACTTACATAATCCCAAACATACAGTTCCACAGATTCCTGGATTTTGTAAACACAAACTCCTTGTATCAGATAGTGCATACACCCACTAGGGGTACAAACACACTCAACCTGATACTCACACATATGGAAGAATGCTATAACCTCCTCCGCCAGTGTAGTGTGTTCTCTGGTAAGGTCAGACCACAAAGCTGTCCCCTTCATAGTAAAAATGAAATCTGTGACCCCAGCTAACCCCATAACATTGAGAACTATTCTAAGG
Source organism: Protopterus annectens (assembly GCF_019279795.1). Taxonomy (NCBI): domain Eukaryota; kingdom Metazoa; phylum Chordata; order Ceratodontiformes; family Protopteridae; genus Protopterus; species Protopterus annectens. The sequence goes on from NC_056731.1 coordinate 286,936,642, forward strand.
CAAACTTCTTATTACTAAGAGATAACTTAACAAAATTTTAAGCCCCCAAACCTGAGAACAAAGCAGACTATGCTATGCAGAATTGTTCCCAGAAACACTCATCATGTCAATAAATGCATAACAACAGCTGAGTCTACTAGAAATAGAGCCATAACTACCTCAAACATAAAACCTCCCTGATGTAATCCAAACATAAATAGGTTGTACAATGAAAGAAAAAAGTTATAACCAAGATTAAGAAGTGCTAAGCCCACCATGATAAAATTGCTCTCAACAAACAAAAGGGCAAATTGGGTCTATTAAAGCCAAATTTGAGGTTTATTGGCAAAGAACAACCACAAGGCTTTCTTTAGCTATGTCCAAAACCTCAAGGGCAGTATACAGAACTGAAAACAGATTGTAAATGGAGCGACCTCTGCAGAGCTGGAAGATATATCAAATCTTCTGGCCGACAAATTCATCTTCACTTTTAATTTCTCTCTGTCCCCCAGCTGCCTCACTGGAAATATCATCAAACAACCCCACCCCCCAACTATTACTAGGGAGCAGGTCCTATCTAAGGCTAAAAAATGCTGCATCAGTGGGCCCTGATAACACCTCATGATGCCGTCTAAATAGTCTGAAACATGACCTATTGGAACCACTCATATCTGTTTAACCATAGCACCAGACAGCCTTTGTGCCACATGAATGGAGAACTGCAATGATCATCCCTCTGCATAAGGGCAGGTCATTAATGGACCCTGGGAACTTCAGACACATAAATCCGACTACTCTTATATGTGAAGCTATTGAATGAAATACCATGGAAATGACTAATAAGGGAAACCCTTCAAACCCTGGATTGAATCCTGTTGGGTTTTCTTAAGGATGGATGATGCCTACTTTGCCTTGTGCACTTCTTTGCGAAGGTCACCAAGGCAATGGATGAGAGCAAAATAGTGCATACTGCCTACCTTGACCTGGTTATGGCATTTGATACAACACCCCACTCAGGCATTATAAACAAACTCATAGATATAGGCATACATCCATATGTTATGTGCTGGAAAGCCAGCTGGCTCTGAAACTGGACCTAGGAAATTAGGATAGGCAAAACCATCTTCACAAAGAGGCTCGTCACTAGTGGAGTCCCTCAGGGCTTCGTGTTAGGTCTACTTCTTTTTGGCATCTACGTCTTGGAAGGTAAGGCCAATGTCAAGAACCACTTGCTGACTAAGTTTGCAGATGATTGCATAAAGAGCAGTCATAGAATTCCCCCAAGACACTAACATCCTACAGGAAGGACTAGTACAGACAAATGGCTGGTACCAAAGTCATGGCTTAAACAAAATCCCCAGAAATTTATAATAGCACCCTTTCAGTCAGACAGCTTAGGAGAACACCTCTTTGATAGCACACCCTAAGAGTACCACCAGTAGTCAAGGATTTGGGTACGCATGTAGATACTAACCTGAATTTTGACCAATATATTTCCATGGTAGTAAGTAGGTCATTCTATGTTGCTCAACTTATAAGTTAAGCCATGGCATGTTGGTCCAAGGAAGCCATTGTTTCACTGCATTTGGCACTCATCAGGCCCATCATTGAGAACAACATCCTCTTTGGTATGTACCTGACTAGGCACGTGCAATAACTGGAATGTCCACAGAGGTTCCTCATGAAAAGAATACAGGGAGTAAATAGTTAGGTTCTGTGAAGATCATCTCAAAGCCCTATTTCTATACTTTGCATCACTTTTGAGAGGTAATCTATGTCAGGCATACAAGGCATCCTTGGACCCCACTCTAATGAACCTTTTGCATATCCAGAAAATGAATATCATCAGAATTACTCGATCTAGAGATTTAATCTTTGCTTGCTACACAAATAGGATGCGTAGGATGGACGGGTGTGTGTTTCAGAGAATTTCTGTTCACCGGAGCAGGCTTCCCATCTATATGAAACAGAGCCCTTCCCTAACCCTATTAAAGAGAAACCTCGGTCACTGGATGGAAAATTGGAAATACACCCCAAGTCTGGCACCAATGTCTGTAATGGACAGAGACAGCCTATAAATCTTTCCCTACTTTACATATACCCCTTAATATAACCTCTAAAGCACATATATATGTGGGATACAATTGGATTGTTTGGCTAGGCTTATGAAGTCTCCAGTCATCATTAGCCTGCTATACATCTATGAACATATATATATATATATATATATATATATATATATATACGTGTGTGTGTGTGTATGTGTGTGTGTGTGTGTGTGTGTGTGTGTGTGTGTGTGTGTGTGTGTGTGTGTGCGTATATATATATATATATATATATATATATATATATATATGCACATGTGTTACAGTTTCCACCTGCAGGTACATCTTTCAGGCGAACAGAGTGCAGGTAAGTTGTGATACTTCATTAACAGTACTGTTACTACATGCTTTGCCCAAGCAGATGCTGACTTGCACATGACGCAGGTAACATGCATCATACAACAGAAAGGGAGGGGATATGGTGTTGTGGGCTGCAGTCCTACAGTTATCATGGCATCTATACATCTGCCTCAGATCACAATCTGTAAATGTAGGTGCAGGTTTCAACAAACATATCACAAACACATAGTGGCAAGATAGTAACACTAGTGTTATCTAGACACACATGTATGTGTACATGACACTGCTAAAGAATACCATACCACAGTACTGCAGGCTACTGTGTAACTCCCCTCGACTCTCTTCTGTGGAATTAATGTTTCTGTGTTACCAGACACATATCAAGCTGCTAAAATACTGTTGCTGCTGCTTTCTTGCTGCTTGTTTTTGCTGTAAATGTTGCATACATATCAATATCAATATCTGAATATAGATATCTATATATCTATTTATATATACGTATATAGAACTATATATACAATTATATATATATGTGTGTGTGTGTGTGTGCATGTGTGTACGTGTGTGTGTGTGTGTGTGTGTGTGTGTGTGTGTGTGTGTGTGTGTGTACACAAACACACACACACACACACACACACACACACACACACACACACACACACACACACACATACACACATATATATATAGATAGATAGACAGAGATATATAGTTTGCATCTTATATATGCTAATGAGGCTAAAGTGCACCAATATATATGAATCACTATATTTCAAAGAGGTTCATCAGAAAAAAGGCACTGATCCATTTTGCTGCATGCCAGTAGCATATTGTTCATGCCTGCTTGTTGTGTCAGACTTTGAATATGTGGCATATTATGCCGCAAAGCGGTGCTAAATGCACAAGAAGTAACTCCAAGTCCCATGTAAAGTGTGAACCCAGGCTGACATGCTGGATTGCTGTATACCCGATGTGATGGCAGTGCTGCTAGTGCCCCACAGAGAGGGGCCTGGCTGGTGTATCAAGGACAGTAAGGTAATGCTGCTCCTTCTGCACAGCAAGTGCAGGGAGCAGCTGTTGCGACCTTAGACAGATCTATGCTGCAGAGTGGATGCCTGGTATGGTCTGACAGAGCAGCTGTCTAGGACATCAACATCCCTTTCACCAGGGAACAGTGCAAGCACTTGTATGGTGGCCTTAACCACCTTTATACTGAAAATCTGCAGACATAGGATTGAGAAATGTGCCAGGAATACTCAATGATATTGGAAGTGTCTCCCATTACTGCTGGGTTTCATATTGTAACTTAAAACTTTTGTCTTTTTTTCAGAGCACTGTTCTCAAAAATGTCTCCTTCTAACAACAGATACCAAGATGTTCCAGGTTGACTGCTGTGGGTGTCTGTCTGTGCTGTTGCTGGAAGATGTATTGCTGTGGTGGTGTAGTATTTTTGTGGAGCTGCGTGCACGACTGTATCTGTGTGTGGTTGTGACTATCATTTCATGTTTCTCCTGTATTGCACATATATGTAGGAGTGCAGATGTTTTTGCTTCACTGCACATAAATCAGGTAGTGTGTCTTATTTCTCATGCTGTTGGCACCATTTGCTGCTTCTTCCTTATTACATAAACCCATGTTAGTATAGCATCTGTCTTTGGCTGTGGACATCATCATGGCTACTGCTTGTTTGTGCATATCTTTGCACTGCTGTTTGTGTCTCTTTCATGCCTGTATATGATTGCAAGTATGTCACGTGTGTCTTTTGGCATTGACAGAGCTTGAAGAGAGTGCCAATGGATACTGCAGGAAGCAACAGATAATTATGAAGCAGGGAAGTGAGAGCACTCCTAATATTTCACCTGCTCACACCCTGTAGCCACTGTGAGTCATTATTATGAATGGCATCCTTCCCTTTGTGTCTCTCTTCTTAAGGCTACAAATAGCTTCTCAGAGCCACATGAGGTTCTGCAACAACACACCACTCTCCCAGCCAAGGTTTCAGCTGAAGATAGAGAGCAGGGTGAAAATGCCTTTCTTGGTGGGGGATCTAGCTTCTCACCAATAGAGAGCCAGCCACATATTCCTACTTTAACTCTGCCAAAGCTGGGTGGGTGGTTGAGTGGTGGTACTGTTGTTGGAGGTGGTGTATCACTTAACATTAACTTGCCATGTTACAGCAACTCAACATGCACTGCATTTTGATGTCACTAGACAGGCTGGTCTATGCCTTTGACAACCTGAGGTGGGAGTGGCTCACGCCACTGAGCTTGCAAACCAGATACCTTCATCTATTAGGTCCACGCAACATTTCTCTCTGCCATTTGGCATCTGGCATGCTGCCCACACTCCACCTTATCATAGTCATTTGTCTGCTATTTGTCTGCTTGTATCCCATGTTTCCTTTTATTGTACATACATTCACAACTCTTTCTCTCCAGCTGTATTTTCCCATCTTTGGAGCTTTTTAAATCTGCATTTGTATGGCCTGACTGCCTTTTCTCTCTGTAAATTCCTCTCCTTTCACCCCTTCCTATTGCTCTATCTATATTGTATAAAATGAGGGAACTCTCCCCTCAGAAAAAGTTTCTTACCTCCCACCTATACTGCTTTCACAAAGATTGTTCCTACCATGTGCTCCTCTGATTGCTATTCCACTTTTCCTACTTTTCTGTACTCTGCTGTCCACCTCTTTCATGGAACCAATAAGGTGCCTACCTAATCAGTCTTTACCACCTGCTATCTATTGTTGGTATAGTATATGTAGTAGCAGTGTGCCCCTGCAGCAGCCTACCCACACTACCTACTGTTCATAGGTTCATAGGTTCATACTAGGCTATCTGCCCTAGGTCATTTATAAGCCTAGCCAGAGTATGTTTGGCTTTCGCCACCCATTTTAAATTAATTTTGCTATGCCCTTTTTCGAGGTTAGTATACTGTGCCTCTGTCTAACAGTGACACAGAAGTGATACCCGGGGTAAACCTACGATCTCCCATCCACTCATCATGATTCCTCTTGAACAGAGTCAATGAGAGACTCTGCCTAACCTGGACTGGGATTTTATTCCAGAGTGAAGGGAGCCTCTGGGTTATGAATCTGTCCCTCCAGAATGTCCTATTTATTTCAGTGCTGAGGTTCAAGTCTCTCGAGCATGTAGCTTGATGGGATTTGGATTTTTTTGGGTGCAGCATGTCCCTTAATTCCGGGTTGGACATGGCTTTATACGTCAGGCACAGGTCGCCTCTGAACAGGCAGTATGCCACTGAGTAGAGCTGGAGTTTCTTTAACCGGGCAGCATATGGCATCTGTTTGAGTCCTTTGATCCTCTTGGTCAGGTACTTTTGGGGTCTTTCCAGTTGCTGCAGGTGTTTGGTAAGGTACATCCCAAAAGGGGAATTGTACTCAATTATGGGCCTGATGAGGGATGAGTAAAGAGGCACGATGACCTCCCCTAATCTAGATGTGAATCCCTTCATGATTAGGTGGGCTATATAAAATGTTTTTCTAACCACTTTGGCCACGTGGTTGTCAAATGAGAGATTGCTATCAACTTGGGTCCCCAGGTCCCTAATTACTTCTTCTGTACTTAAGGGATTACCACCTATGTGGTAATTTGTGGGCACTTTGTTTTTGCCAAAAAGGATGACTATACACTTTTTGGCATTTAGCTTGAGGCCATGGCTCTGGCACCAGTTGTCTGTTTCTATGAGGCCCTTTTGGAGGATGCTTGTGTCGGCTGGAGAGTCAATTATGGTACCCAGTTTGCAGTCATCTGTGAACATGGTCAGCCACAGTCCTTCCGTGTTGGCCTGTACCCCCAAGAAATATATACCGAACAAGAGAGTACCCAGGACTGAGCCTTGTGGGATGCCACTTGTAACTGGTTTGGAGTCTGACATGGCTCCAGCAATTCTAACCATGTGGGTTCTGTCCTTGAGCCAGTTTGCAATCCATCTAGTGATATAGGGGTTTATATTTAAGCTGGTGAGCTTATCTATAATGCCCGAGTGGGGTATTGTATCGAAGGCTTTTGCGAGGTCCAGGTAGGCTGTGTGGACCACCTTCCCTTTGTCAATGGCCTTGGTGACTGTTTCAAAGAAGTCGACCAGGTTTAAGAGGCAGGATCTGCCCTTAACAAAGCTGAACTGGGTAGGATCCAGTGTCTGTAGGTCCCCAATATCTTTATTTATGAGGTCCATGATGATCCTTTCCATAGCTTTGCAGACCAAGCTAGTCAGACTTATGGGGCGATAGTTTCCAGGGTCCGTTGAGGCACCACCTTTGTGGAGAGGCACCACTGTTGCTGTACGCCACTCTTTGGGTACATATCCTGCAGTAAGGCTGAGATTGAACAGTAGTTTTATGTTTGGGTTTAGCTCTTCTTGGAGTTCATGTAGGACGCAGCCCGGGACACCGTCTGGTCCCATTGATGCTGTGTTTTTTGCTTTGGAGAGGGCGGCTCTTACATGAGCATCTGAGATGTCAGGGGGGCAGCACTCTGCTGGGATAGATATTTGCCCTTTTGGTGGGGAGGGGGTGGAGAAGTTTGCGCTGAACCTATCAGTTTGGATGTTGGCAATGTCTGTGGGTTCAGTGTATTTTTTATCATTTTGGACTAATTCTGAGCATATCTGGGAATTCCCACCCAGGTTACTAACATAACTAAAGAAAGCCTTGCGATTATCCTTAGTGTCCTGTGCAATTTTTCTCTCGAAGCTGGCCTTAGACGATTTTATGAGTGCCCTTAGTTTTTTACTAATACTGATCAGAGATGCCTTCCCTTTTTGGGATTTTGCTCTATCATGTAGTAGCTTCCTCCTTCTATTGTATAGTTTGTTTATGGCTGGGGTCCACCAGACAGGATGTCTGCCTTTGGAGGATTGGGTCTTGGTTTTCTTTGGGATTGCATGATCCATGCATTCCTGAAGGTGTTCATAGAATGCATTTATAAAGGATTCTGTGGTCTGGGCCATATTTTCCACTGGCCCGGGGGCTTTGAAGCATTCCACCTCAGTTTTGAGGAGTGTGAAATTTGCTTTAGAGAAGTTTTTCACTGTGGTTTTCTGGGCAGGGGGTGGGGTCGGGATGTGAATATCCAGTGAGATCAGTTTATGGTCTGATCTTACCAGTGAGGGATACACTTCTGGTCTGGAGCATAGAGTCCCCATGTTGGTGATGATCAGGTCCAGTATGTTTTCCCCTCTTGTGGGAGTGGTAAGAAGTTGTTCCATAGCATTTGAGTTTATGAATTCTAGGAACCTTTGGGCTAGGGTGTTGGAGCTAGAGTAATGCTCCCAGTCTATGTTTGGGTAGTTGAAGTCGCCCAATATAATGGTGTTTGGAGAGACTTTCATATTTTCCAGTGTTCTAAGGAAGGCTGAGTGGGGTTCCTGGGTTTGGGAGGGTGGTCTGTAGCAGGCTATAAACTGGAAGGCAGTTTTACCCACTGTTAGTTGCACATGGATAGTCTCTGATGCTTCGTGCTTTGCCACCAACCTGGAGGTGTGGGTATCTTTGATGAATATCGATACTCCCCCTCCTTTTGTGGTTCGGTCCAAGTTTTGGGGCCAAAAAGCATGGTATGAGGTATAACCTGGTAGTGCTGGGGTGTTCTCGGGAGCCCTGAACCAGGTTTCTGTTACTGCACAGATATCGATGTTCTCCATGCTAAGGAGAGTTTCAAGTGCATGCATCTTGAGGTTTAGACTTCTGGCGTTGAGTAGCATTACTCTTAGTTTCTTATCCCTTGTGATACCTATGGAGGTGGGTTTGTCTTTTGAGTCTTGCCTAAAAAAGGCACTATGGGGGTAGCAAGAGCCTTTGCCAATATTCAAAAGCCCAGGGGTGACATGTGCAAGCCATCCCTAGCGAAGCATCGTGGCTTGTCGAGCATATCATCCCAGGCTGACAGGCATTGGATCCCCTTTGAATGACACCAGTACTTAAGCCAATTGTTGAAATTGATCATCTTGTCTTCATATTGTGGCATCATTCTTGGTGAGGGTAAGATGCTACTCAAGGTCAGGGTCATACCGGCCTGGGCTACATGCTCAGAGAGCGCCTCTATGTCTCTTTTCATGTAGTCCAGGGAGGTACGTCTCAGGTCATTCACACCAGCATGGACAATGACTGAGTCATATTTGTACTTGCCTTGGAGTGACCTGAGTGCTTGTGTTATGTGGCAGATCCTAGCGCCCGACAGGCTGCTCACCATGACCTTCTCCTTGTTCAGCCTGGTGAGCGGGACGTCAGTGTGCCTGATGATAGAGTCACTTATTACAAGTGTATCAGGTGTGTTGTTTAGCTTTAAGGGCTGTGACTGTTCGGCACACTGGCTTTGTGAGATATGTGCTGCATGTGTTTTGTTTTGGGGTAGTGGTTGCTTGGGTGTCTGCTTTGGAGGTCTCTGCTGCTTAGGCAGATCTTTATTTAGGGCCTCCGAGTATGTTTTTGTGTGATTATGTGTTTGGTTTGCTGTCGTAGTAGGTCTATGTGAGACTGGAATTGTAGTGAGTGTGGTTTCCTTCTCCTCCTGACTGGTTATGCCAGTACTGAGTTGAGAGAGCTTAGCCTCCAGTTTGACTATATGGTTGCATCTCTCACATGTGTTGGAATTTGTTGGGAGGAGGAGAGGGTTGTCTGTGTACATGAGGCAGTTGTAACATTGCCTCAAGATTCCCAGATTCACCAGCTGGACCGGAGAGGAGATTGACAACTGACCTTTGGACATGCTAGAATAATATTGGGAATTCCATTATAATTGAAAACAAGGGCCAATGGGGAGTGAGGGTGTAGTGCTTTTAATTTTTAGTGCTGACTTATATAATTGCTTTAGTGAGCAAGTGCCAGGTAACTTAAGTGCAATGTGTTACAGGTAACTTAAATGCAAAAACGACAAACAGTAACTTTCTTTCAAGTGAAACAAGGAAATAAGTACAGTAAGCAATGCAGATATCACTAGGGATCCACAGAAGCGCTGAGAAGCCACGTTTTAGGTGGAATTAGCATTCCAGGGAAATAACAAGCAAACAAACAACAAGCATACAAACAAAGCTAGATTCAGCAGGCCTGGATCTAGTCTATGCTACAGCAAACAAGGTGTACCAATTTCAGTAAGAAACAGTTCAAATATGCAGGCACTATAAACCTTTAACCAGAAATTCCCAGCTCAGAAGGGCAGAGTCCAGCCTCTCCTCCCACAAGAGTGCAGACCACAAACCTTCTTAATGTAAAATAACTGGCCTGAAGCCCAAGTGCATAAACCAGAACTAATACACTTTAGGAATAACAGACACTGAGCTCTCAATCAGCAGTTCCCAACTTAGAAGGATGAAAGCTACCTGTCCTGCCACCACAGTGCATGCCACAAACCTTCCTAATGTAAAACAACTGGTCTGAAGCCCAAGTGCTTAATCCAAAAGACTTAGAATGATAGCTACACTTTAATCAAGTTACTACCAAGCAGTAATAAATACAATTGAATACTTTAAAAAATACCTGGATTAGTGCTCAGGTTATACAAACAAAGCTAGTTTCAGCAGGCCTGGATCTAGTCTATGCTACAGCAAACAAGGTGTACCAATTTCAGTAAGAAGCAGTTCAGATATGCATGCACTATAAGCCTTTAACCAGAAATTCTCAGCTCAGAAGGTCAGAGTCCAGCCTCTCCTCCCACAAGAGTGCAGACCACTAACCCTCTTAATGTAAAATAACTGGCCTGAAAGCCCAAGTGCTTAAACCAGAATTAATACACTTTTAGAATAACAGACACTGAGCCCTCAATCAGCAGTTCCAAACTTAGAAGGATGTAAGCTACCTGTTCTGCCACTACAGTGCAGACCACAAACCCTCTCAATGTAAAACAACCGGTCTGAAGCCCAAGTGTTAAAACTAAAAGGCTTAGAATGAGTTACACCAAGCAGTAATAAATACAACTGAGTACTTTTAAGATGATGCAAAAGCAAAATAAAGTAGAAAGAAACACAAGTACAGTAAAAGCAGATGATTTTTTTTTGTTTTTTTTTTTTTTTGAAAAGTAGCAAAAGCAGTAGTAAATACAATTCTCATGCAGTGCAAGCTGGCACACTTGAATATGTAGCAATATTAGTCCACACACAGTTTGAAAAAATTTAATTAAATTAAAAAGGACTAAAAGCAAGTGCAGAAAGGGTTAATTAGGTAGAATGCGGTAAACAGATGGGCCTGGGGGAGTGTCTTAGATCAAATCTACAGTGGGGCGGGCACTGTAAAAGCCTCCAAACTTAAACTACAACCAAGAACTGGGAGGGGGGTCCTCTCACCTTTACTACCTGCTACCTATTGTTGCTATAGTATATGTAGTAGCAGTGTGCCCCTACAGCAGCTTACCCATACTACCTGCTGTGCCTCTCATCTTTACTAGCTGCTACCTATTGTTGCTATAGTATATGTAGTAGCATTGTGCCCCTACAGCAGCCTACCCAGACTACCTGCTGTGCCTCTCATCTTTACTAGCTGCTACCTATTGTTGCTATAGTACATGTAGTAGCAGTGTGCCCCTACAGCAGCCTACCCAGACTACCTGCTGTGCCTGTCATATGTATTCTCATAAGGCTTGCACAAGGGAGTGCAATAATACTAGCTTGTCCCTCTATATATTGTATTGATTACGTTATGATGCTTCTTTAATGTCATTTCCTTCCTGTCTTACATACCTCCCTGATGCACAACTTGTTGACCACTTTCACAATATATTCATGTTTAGTTATTCAGGCCTATTTTGTACAAGTATCTGCATGTGGTATAGGCATCAGCCACCCTTAAGCACAACTGTATGAATCTCACTTTTTATATTATTTCTTCATATTCATACGTATTCATTTTACATATTTTGCATCAGATGAATAATCTATTTTTAAAAGTCACTTTTTATATTAAAGCAGTTCAGATCAAATTAATTTTTATGATGACAGTCTTCTTTTATCATGATTATTATTTATTAAAGGAACATTTTCTTGTTTTTTTTTTAATGAAAGTTGTTATTGTTTGTTATTTTAGTGTAAATTTAAGTTCTGTTGCATCTTTCAGTTGATTTCCTAATGTTTAAAATATGTCCTTTTCAGATAAGTCTAAAATGGGGTTTCTTATATATTATTCCATTCTAGGAAGTCTCCATATTAAGAAAAAAAAAGCATTCAGTTCTTTAGAATTTCAATAACATATGTCAGTTAAATATTTTTTGTACCCCACTGCAAACCTGCCAGCTGACTGCTACTTTTTATCCCTGTTGCTCCTAACTTCCTGCTCTCTGTCTTCCTAGTATTACCTCTGGGCCAAGGACAATACTTACCCATTTCTGGAATTCTTTTTTATTTTAAGTTATTGTTGTGTTGTCTCCACCCATATTTTCCCACCGTTTGATACACTTAATAATGGCAGTATATATTATTTATATATTATAACTGCTGTTGTAGTGCTCAGTGTGTGCATGCCACATCCACAGTTAAATATGGTTATGTATGTAGCATATTTGTTTTATTATCTAACTTTTGCTTTATCTCATACACTTCCATTTCTTCATTTAATTCCTTTAATTGTATGCTTGTAGATTCACTGACTTTGGGCACATTCTGAAGCAGGAAAATCAAGAAAAAGCACAAAAGGCAATATCTATGGAAGACTTAAATATGACGAGGTCAGAGGCAGATGAGGCTCATCAAGTCAACAGGAGGAGATGAGATAAAAATTATAATTTATAACCAATCTACAGAAAAGTCTCCAGGAACAGATGGTATTCCTGCTTATTTCATTCTGTGGCCCATTTCAGCCAAAACCTTCTCACAGTACACACACACATAAAAAATAAAAGGTACATTAAGCAATTTCAAATGTGCCTTCTACAGATAGATTTACAGATTTTATTCGTGTGGTAGTTTAGAAGTTAGGAAGGAAGAAAGTGATAAAAATCTGGAAGGTTTGTTGAACAGTATTTTAAAAAGAGGAGAGGCACCAGCATCCTGGAAAAAGTGCTGTAGTAGCTGTAATGCCTGAAGATGGTAAAGACCCATCTGGTCCAGCTTTGTATAGGCCCATCTCAATTATAAACATATTACAACATTAATAGAACAATGATGATCCAGAGGAAAGCAGAATGTAAGAAAATACTGCTGTTATTGGAAGGTCTTGATGCAGGGAAAGCATTTGACAGAGTAAGCTGGGATTTTATGAGTAAGCAATGGAAGCTTGTGTATTTTCTGATACAATAATAAAGTTAATTAGAAGGATGTATGATGGATTGGAGACATACATTGTGTCTGAACAGGGGAACCAGGCAGGGGTGTCCCCTTTCCCCTTTGTTATTTGGATTGTATTAAGAACCACTGGCAAATAAAATAAGAGACTCATAAATTCAAGGATATAATTGGTACGGTGGTCAAGAAGTCTAAATCTAAAGCTGCATGCATTGGAAGCGGTCCTCGCCCTGGAGGACAGTGACGTTTTTGCAGTCACAGAGACCTGGTTTAAGGCAGCAGACAGCACCCCTGCCACACCGGGTTCCTTTCACATGTTCAGACCTCAATCTGAAGGAATGAAAACAAAAGGAGGTGGTGTATCTATTCTCATTAAAGATAAGTATCGTCTAGACTGGTTAAATAGAATGATTCTCTCAAACTATGCTCAGGTGCAATTGACTGTTGGCAAAATGATCCAACAAGGCATTGCCAGCTATAGAATCCCCTTCATGCACCATGGCACCCATGCAGCCTACTTGGACTTACTTGAATCCATCAAAATACAATCCTGGTCTTAGGTGACTTCAGTTACCCAAACCATTGATTGGGTGAACTACACTTGTACAAATACACTTACCCAGAGGTTCTTGGACTTCATCAACTCCAATACTCTGGAACAATTGCTTGATGTCTCTACAAGGGGGTCAAACATACTAGATTTGGTACTCACTAACATGGGGTATACTTGCTCCACCCTAAGTGTGCGTTCCTTTCTGGTGAAGTCCGAACATAAGTCAATACAATTAGATGTCATAATACCTCCTGACCCCACTCAAGCCAATAACAGAATAAAATGTTTTTCTAAGACCAATTATCACCTTTTGCATGAAGGATTCATTCATTTTATAGCCCCTCTTCCCACTGAGGGAAAGGACACCTATGCTAGCATATATACAAAAGCCTTATATGTGCATCTTACTAAGTGTATTAATTTGGCAGTATCAGACAGGACCAAAGCACATTCCTCTAAGAAGAACAAACTGGTCTGGTGGACATCAGCCATAAATAGGCATTATAATAGGAAGAAGAAATTACTTTCTAAGGGTAACATCTGCAAAACTGGAAGCACTCCATCCTCAAACTAAATAAGCAAATGAGGCAACTTTTAAAGTCCTCTAAAGCCAATTATGAATCCAAAATAGCTTCCCAAACAAAGAATTATCATAAGGCATTGTTCAACTGCATCCACAATTTGCCATGAACTTGTAGTTAATGGTACCACCTACATTGAACCTGAGGATATAGCAAACCTGTTGGCTGATAGGTTCAGTGATAACTTTACCCCCTTATCCCAGCCTAACATACCCCACAGCCTCCCTACCACCTGTCCACCACCTAGTATCTCCAAGGATCATGTCTTAAATGCCCTATCCAAGGCTAAAATTACAGCTTCCTTGGGACCTGATAGCATCTTTGGCTGCATCCTAAATGGATTGAAGCAGGAGTTAGCAACACCACTGAGTACTCTCTTCAACCAAAGTCTAAGCATGGGATACATCCCAGTTGAATGGAGAACAGCTACCGTCATGCCTTTACATAAAGGAGGTGCATCCACTGACCCTAAGAACTATAGACCCCTTAGACTGACCAGCCTTATCAGTAAGGCCATGGAGTGAATCATCATGGACCTTATAAATAAAGACATAGGTAATCTTCAAATGTTTTACCCCCCCAATTTGGATTTGTTAAAGGGAGATCTTGCCTGCTGAACTTGGTCAATTTCTTTGAGACAGTCACCAAGGCCCTTGATGAGGATAAAGCTGTGCATACAGTCTACCTAGACCTTGCCAAGGTTTTTGTCACAATCCCACACCCTGGCAACATTGATAAGCTCACCCAGCTGAATATCAACCCATATGTGGTCAAGTGGGTTGCAAACTGGCCCACCAGTAGAACTCATGCAGTCAAAACAGGTGAGTCCACCTCCTCCAGCAGATCAGTAACCAGTGGTGTTTTACAGGGTTCAGTTCTGGGGCCTCTACTTTTCAGTATCTACTTCTCCAGAGTTCAGGCTAAAACAAAGGGCCAGCGGCTGGCCAAGTTTGCCGATGACTGCAAACTGGGATCAATCATTGAGTCCTATGATGATGTCAGAATCCTGCAAGAGGGACTTACAATAACTAATGACTGGTGCTAAAGTAATGGACTTAAACTCAGTGCAAAGAAATACATCATCATCCCCTTTGGTAAGGATGATGTCCCTGCAGATTATCACATCAATAGCAACACCCTGAGCACACAATATGTAGTGAAGGATCTGGGCACAGAGGTTGACAGCAACCTGACTTTTGACTACCATGTCTCATCAGTAGTAAGAAGGACATTCTATATTGCCCAACTCTTATATAAGGATATTGCCTCCAGAAAAAGACAAGCCATAGTCCCCCTGTATTCCTCCCTCTTCAGACGAATAATAGAATATAATGACCCTTTTGGTATGTACCCTTCTAGACACCTGCAACAACTGAAGAGACCACAGAGGTTCCTCACAAAAATACAGCCCAGGGCCTTCAGCACATGTCTTATGTGGACAGATTGAAATCTCTGTCACTTTATGCTGTTTCGTACAGACTGCTCAAAGCTGACATGTGCTTTGCTTATAAAGCAATCTTTGACCCTGCCTTACTGGAAATGCTGCAAGTCTAATGGCAATCGTGTCAGTCACTCTAAGAACATTAACCTGGTATGTGACACAAATAGAACTTGTTGAAAGGACAGATTTGTATCTCACAGGCTGCCTCTTCTCTGGAACAAGCTTCCTATTCATGTCCAACAAAGCCCCTCATTGACCCTATTTAAGCGTAATCTGGATAATTGGATGGGTAACCATAAATTCACCCCGGGAGTACCACCTACATCCCTACTGGAAAGGGGAAGTAGGGGCTGAGTTGAGAATCTGCTCTTATCAGACACATTTAATATCAGGTATTAACTTGGACCATTAGGCTAGTAAACCCCTATGATCCTATAATACTATGATTTGCAGATTATGTTATTTTGTAACAAAAAAAAACCTAAAAAAGAACATCTCAGTGTTGTGGAATATTCTGATGCATTTCTGTGTTTTTTTTTTTTTTTCTTTTTTTTTTATAAAATTAGTGAAGGTAATGCAATACTATAGCTATAAATTATGTACCCACATGTGAAATGGTCCAGCAATACCCATATTTATGTGGACATGATTGAATGAAGTATTTATAAGTATGGATTTAAAAGGATTTGGTTACAGCAGCTAAGGATATGTGGGAAAAGACTAAACAAACGATAATATAAAAACTGAGAAACTGGATCACAAGATAAAAGCAGCACAAATGTTTTTAGCCCTTTTAGCCCTTTTATTTTTATACACAGATACAGGCATATTTTTTTATCAACCAGAGGAGAAGTTGTGGACAGTAATGAATAAAGAGTTGAAGGATTTTATTTGGAAGGGGAAGAGGTCAAGAGTGAAGTGGGATAACTTGAACCTCCCGACAGAACAAAGAAGTTTATGGTTACCTGATTTAAAGGGCTATTTTAGAGCTACACAGTTATAACACAAGCAGAAAGCTGCAATTCAAAGTGGAAAGCGACAATGATGATGAAGACGGGAAGGGGGGCTAGTTCAAGAAATAAAGAAAGAATGGGATTTTAGACGCATCTTTAAGATGAACAGTAAAAGTCATGAAGAATATTATATTCCTACAGTAGCAAAAAGTATATTAAGAAATAAACCAACATGGGAATGGAGAAATGAGATTCTGCCAGTAGGGATGACTGCAATTAGGGGTACAGAGAATAGGCAAGAGGGGTCTGGAATTTATTGGAGGAAGCTGGCAAAGGAACCAAGGTATTGTGAACAAATAATTAGGGAAGGAAAGGTAATAGAATGGAAAGAGGCCAAGAAGACATTTAGATTGCAGGCTAGTTAACTGCTTTCCCTTTTAAGGACTGATTTCAGAATATAGACAAAGAGAAAGGAGTACAGGAATCCTAAATGAAATACCTGCACTGGTTGAGTTTTTAATTTAATCTAGAATAGAAATTTATGTTAAAAAGGGATAATAAGTAAGGCGTATAAAATATTGCACAATAATTATAGGAATCAATAATAAGAGGTCAGAAAAGATTGGGAGGAGACATTAGATATGCAATTCATTTATTTTATTATTTATTTTGCATTTGTTAACCTGGAAAGTCCACTGGACACATGTCCATTTCCAGTGGAGGCCCAGGGAGAAAAGCTCCACACAAAAACAATAAAGTAAAAAGATGATGTAGTTTTACAAAATAAAAGTGTTAACAAATAATAAAGTGAGAAATACAACAGTTATGAACATTTTGGAAGAATCCATCATTTGTAAGTAGTAACAAGTATGCAATAATGGTACATATGGCTATACAAGTTAGTTTGATGAGACAAGTAATGATATATAAGAGTTATACTTTTACCTTTACTAAAGACATAATCTATTATCTATCATAAATAGAGTAGGATAGTGAGGATGATGATAGGACTATCCTGGACCAGTACAACAGCAGATCCAAGTATCAGCAAAGTGAGGACTTTTTAAACAAAGATATATATGGTATGGAGGTTAGGTGAGGTGGCAAGGAGTTCCATATTTTAGAGACAAAATTAGAAAGAGAGATGCACCTGCTGTGTTATTGGATTTAGTAACTACTAGAAGAAATGTATTGTTAGAGTGGAGGGTTCTTTTATTAGAGTAAGGTTAAAGTAGGTATTGGAGTGAGGGAGTTTTCTGAGGATAATGCAAAATTTTATGAGCTAGCATAAGTTGATTGTGCTGCAAGAGATTGGGAAATTCTTTCCAATTAAGTTACTTTAAAGCTGTGCAGTGGTGAGTTTTGTATGGGGAGTCTGATGCAAATCTTGCAATTTTATTGCAGCAGGATTCTAATTTTGTTAAATCAGTCTTTTTGACATTAATAAGGATAGTGGGAGGCATAATGAAGGGTGGAGATGAGATGCTTATGTGATAGGGTGATTTTTGTGGGTTTATTAAGAACCTGTCTATTTCTATAGAGGATACCCAGTTTTGTATGTACTTTCTTAATAATATGGGCTATATTGATGTCAAATCTCAAATTATTGTCTATATCAACACCAGGAAGTTTTGTATGTGCTATGGGGGAAATTATAGTTTTATTACTAGACATGATATTGAAGGAGGGGTCTGAGGGGGTGACTATAGTATGTTTAAAGAGAAGTAGTTTTGTTTTAGTAGGATTCAAAACAAGTTGGATATTAGAGAGAAATGTTTCAAATGGTAGGAAGTAAAGTTGGGTAAGTGATTGGAGTTCATTTATACAAAGTGCTGCACAAATTAATGTGGAATTATTGGCATATTGTATGACAGATGTATGTTGAGTGGAATTATGGAGGTTGTTTGTATAAAGAGAGAATAGTAAGGGACCTAGAATGGACTCTTGTGGTACTCCGACTATGACAGGAGGCAGTGGTGAGAGATCTTGCTGCCATAGTACTGCTTGTTGGGGGTCTATATTAGATCAGTGAATGCTTAAACAAGCAAATGCTGATTGAGCGACCTTATTTTAGTGAATGTTCAAAATATCAAAGCAAAAGAAACCCACATTTTTTCTTAGGGAAAGCATTCGGTTGTCCGTTTCTGTTGCTTCGGTATTTTCAGTGCTGTGGTGGAAAGTTACAGGTCGGATTAAGTGTGCGATTGTGTGGATATGAGTGTTAGGGTGGGTTAGGTGAGTTAAGGTTAGGGCTCAGGTTAGGTATGTGTGCGATTGTGTGGACGTGAGGGTTAGGGTGGGTTTAGGTGAGTTAGGGTTAGGGAGCGGGTGAGGTGAATGTGCGATAGTGACGGACCTTAGGGTTAGGGTTTGGGTTAAGGTAAGTGGATAGTTAGTGGTGTGTGCATAGTTTAGTGTAGGGTTAGGTGTCAGATTTTAGGTGTATGTGTGTGGATTTCTGTTTGTTTGGTGTGCTTGTATTGTGTGTATGTGTTTTGGATCAGTGATTTTTTTCCCTAGGAAAAAAATTGCTGATCTGACAGTTTGAGATTGTAAGCTTTTGCTCTATGAGGTTGGCATTGCATATGAAGCAGAAATTTTATACATTTCTCATTATATGTGAGACTTATTGCTTCTGGAAATATGCTAGTACCCCAAATAAAGCCCCATATGAAATGGCACATATTACATGAAGATAGTGTACGTGCCTTTATATGTAGACTCACCGACAAGTACAGACTGTAGCTATCATTTTTTTTCTCTACATATTTTGCTAGAGAATGTTAACTGTTTCAGACATATAATATAATTTGTCTTATTCAAATGCCCTGGGGACACTGCATTTGTAAAGACTAGTGGGGTGCACTGATTTGTAACAATACATATGGCACTAGCATTATACACTACCCGAATAAGTACACATAAATCGGTACAAGATATGATCTGTATTGACAGCTCTCACTTTCAAAATTCATATTTTACTCCAGTAGAAAATAATGTAGCTTACCCGCATGGTACTGTATTTTGTACTGATATCTAGAAACATCAACTTACAACATTCAGCTTTCTCTGTAGTGAAGTTCATTTGAAGTGGAATCAGTCTAATAATAGTTCCAGCATAACTTAGTGGAATTAAATTGCAGGGCTGATACAGTTCTTATATATAAACTCCCTGTAATGTAAACAAAGTCCATATAACAAGACATGGTTTCATGTAATGGGGTTAAACAGGATGATGGATGTTGCTGTTATAGTTTGCTATCACAGTCTTGAAAATTATAATCCTGAGGCCATAATATTAAAAGAACAAAATGATGAAGACTACAATATCAAACTCCTGTACTTGTCCCCCCCCACACACACACGCAGGACCCATGTTACCCATGTTAGCACTCATTCCTGGGTCCCATCTTCCCCTTCAGGATCCATGTTAGCACTCACTCATGGGTTCACACTGGTAGGGGGATTTGGCATTCAAAATATTTAGACATTGTGATCTTTAGCATTTCAGGCTTTTATTAATATGTTTTTAAGACTGTGGGCTTCTTGTATTGCAATAGTAAACTTGTGGTTAGATACAGTGCCCAGAATGTATATCTGTTTTATGTTTGGATGGAAAGTAAGCATGCTTTTGTTGAAGATAAGTAGGTACACCAAATTTGTGCCTTGCTGTACCCCCATTCATTCCATGCAGAGGTCAAAGCAGGACTCCACTTGTGAAAAAGTGACATTTTAGCTTCAGAGTGCAGCTCATTTTGATGAGCCTCATCTTGTTCATTATCATCCTCTGTCTTAACCTGTACCTACACAACCATTATAGCCTCAGCAGCTGTACATTTACTGTAGTCTTCATCTGTTTGGTCTGCAGTGGTCCACAAATCCACTGCTGCAGGGGAGAAGTTACTGTGGAGTTAGGGCATGGCAATAGTAAACAGTGCTGCCGTCTGCTCTGCAGTTGCATTGCCTGCAGCAAGCACACTCAGACATTCCTTCTTCTTCTGCTGAAATACTAGCATATTTTCCTCATGTTAATCAACAGTTTATTAGGCAGCACCTCCCAGACTCTACACAGTCCTTCAGCATTCTAAATGCTATGCTCACTTAAACACTCTCAGTGATTGAAACCACATATATAAGGCTTTATATCTATTAAATTGCTTGATAGCACCATATCTGAAATATCTAAGCTGCTCCTGTAGCATAGGGGGATAAAACCATGACTATAACCTAAGTGATCTGGGTTTGATTAGTGGCTTCGGTGAATGACAGAGTGGCAAGGAAAGAGATGGGAGTGCTCATCTCAGCGGGAGGGTAGTATATAGACATTTCTTTGAGATGATCCTCAGTGGAGGCTGGGGACATCAAGAGAGCAGCATTGGTCGCAGGGTGGGAAGTTGGCAGCCTGAGCTGCTGCAGAGGTAGGGTGATACTCTGCTCACTCATGTTGCATGCCCAACCAGACCATACCACGTGATCACAAAGGAGTGGGGGTGGGATTGGGTAGGTCATACAAGAACCCATCCCCCCAGACAGATGCATTGACATGGTTAGCCTCTGGAAGCCTAAGGATTCATGACTGGCTTCAGCAATACCAGATAAAGTGTAGGGGACAAGGAGTTAGCTGGTAGACTCAGGATGGATGGGGCACAGGGGCAGGGCTGGCAATAATGAGGGATGTAAGATGGAAAAAATATATACCTGATCTGTCTGATGCCATGCATGTTCTTGTAATGGTTTAAATGGCTGCAAACATCTGTGTACCTCTGAGTAGTACATTAACATGTAGAAATGTTGCATACGGGTGGTGCCAGATATAGTGGTGCCTCTCGACTGGGCTTGAGGAAATGGGCAGTACACAACTTTACTAAAAACGCCATTACTGCAGTCTGTCGTAGTCTTACATTTGGGAAGCAATGTCTCTCCATACAGACTTCTGGCAAACTGTCAAATCTTCTCCCTAGAATGAATTGTATCACATGTTGTACACCTGCCCATACTAAATTGGAAACAACACACAGCTTTGCAATTCTTTAGTGTATTCAGCAATCTTTAAGTTTTATAGATACGTTAATTAAGGATCATTTTCTCTTAGATATTGATCAGAACACTACTTTAAAGCAGCCATCAGTGATTGAGTAGATGCTAATTATATTTACACATAGCCGACCAATTGGACATTTCTAATGTTGATAACATTCTCATATTTTCTTCTGTTTGTATTTTAACCATGCTATGCACTCTGCAATGTAATTAAAAGTAAAATAAAGGATGTCAGATCACAGGGAATGAGTCATTCATCATTTAATTGAGACACAAGCTCATCTCAGATGGTTAGGAGATTTGCATTACCTGGTGTGGTTTAAATGGCGTTGTACTGTACAATCCACTAACTTACTCAGTTTTATGTCATTTGCTTCATAACAATAATGAATGTTCTGTTTGACAACCTCATTAAGTATTAGAATCATTTTATCTTGTGTTAGCATAACATGAGAATCAAAATAGTATTTATATTTCATAATATGATAATAGTCTGTCATCTTAAATTTTATTGCAAAAAAGTTTGAAAAATGCAGCGTACACATCTACACATTTGATATGCTGTCGTTTACTTGTCTTCACTAATGTTAGCTTAATCAATACAAGATATCAAATTGGGTACCTATGTAAACTGTTACAGGCATGGGTAGGAGAATGCAAGGTCAAATAAAGGTCAGAAAGGCTGCTAAAACTGAGAAATTGCATTATTTTGAAAACACTGAGTCTAAAACAAAAATGTAGCCATTTGTATTGTTCTGGATATCATGTTTAAAAGATTTCAGAAACACAAGACTTAGCAAGATGATTTATTTCTGAGTAAAAGTCACATTTTTACCTGTTTCAAATGTTGTGGTAAAACATCACATTAAAATGATCTATATCATTACAGATCAGGATGTAGCTGCCGCTTTGCCTTAGAACATCAAATTAAACTTAATTATATTTTATTGGAATATATCCCAATATAATATGTTAAGAATTTTTTGAGTTATTGTATCTTATCTATGTCTTTCTGATTTGTACTCCTCCATATACCCCATGTTTGTTTACATATACCAGCTTCATAGATATGTAAACAGAAATAAAAGTCAAGCTTCTTAAAAACGTGGAAATCATTGCTGGCACACTTAGAAACTGCACTGACAATAATTTCCTATGGAAAATAAAAATTGTGGCTGCAAGCTCAGCTACTTGTCACCTCAATAACTTTACTCCCAAATGGCAGTACTGAAGCCAGATATTGCAAACCATTTAGACGTATGCGTAGTTCTAAAGAGCGATTAATGTAAGTGTGAGATTTCAGAATAGAGTTGCAACATTTTTTCAAAATGGTCAGGATGACATAACATCCATGTAAAATTATCTTAGGACAGGACTGCATAAACCTGCTCATCTTGATCAGTAAGCAACGTCCATACCTCCACTCACTTACTTATGAAGCAGCGTACCCGCTCACTTTCATTACCATTTATCGGTACTTATCAAGCAGCGTACCCACTCACATTCATTACCCTGTATTGCATTATATCATCAATCCAATAAGCAGCTTCACCCGCTTGCTTATATACTTATCAAGCAGCATAACCGCTCACTTTTATTACCATTTATTGCATTATATCATCAACCAAATAAGCAGCTTCCTCCACTTACTTATGTACTCAAACAGCGTAACAACTCACTTTCCTTTTCAAACCTATTGAATTGACCATCCAGCACCAGAGGGGGAACAGAAGAGGGCAAGCCTGCCCCTCTTCTCCGCCCACCAGCCTGACCAGGCTTTTCCCCCTTTCTGTGACACACTTCCAACAAACTAAGCACCATTACGGCATCCGACCAAACATCATTCGGTGCACCCCGTCCCCACTAACTAACTCCTAAAACCCTATCACATATCAAAATAAACAGTTATCAAACCAACTGAAAACAGAACACTGACCCTTCACCTATGCTAAGATAACCTAGCATTGCACTGCACATGAGCTATCTAATCCTCACTTCATGACCAATGGCAGCTCCACAATGACTTCAGGGGCATTATAAAAACCACACAGAGACAACTACATGCCATCATGCCACATTCCAACCCCATTTACCACCCAGTCCAGTAATAACCAAATGAGCTCTCCTTAATCCAGAGCAATAACAATTCTAATGACTCCCCCATCACTACCAACCAAAATAGTATCATTAAACTTCCATTGTCTAGCAATCCTGCCATCACACTATATCTTACAAGCAATAAAACAGCTCAGCAGTCATCATGGCATTCTAGCAACTCAACAAAACAAGCCATACTATTTCGTTATTAAGCCCAATTGCATACCATTATACCAATGAGATCTCCGCAGGTGCAATATCAATCCAGACATTAAACCAACTAGCCTTTATAGCATGAAATGATTAAACAACCATGATGTCATTGTTAGTAGCCCAACCACCATTAGCCCTGTAAGTTTCATATTGGCAAATAGAAACAAACCATAATCCCCCAACAACCCCAACAAACCTCCTACACCAGCTAACACAAACACCAAAAGTAAAATAAATACTCCATGTCCCCTCAATCATCCTCCCTCACACAAGCCACTGACTCAACCCTCCAGCTTATAAACCTTATCACATACATAGCCAAAATGATGTACAGGCCAAACAACTGAAAGAAAACCCTTAGTCCCTCCCTGATGTTAACACAATACCCCCTAAAAACCAGACAAGGGCAGTCACCAACTAACCTTAACAGCAGCCCTATCATAGATCACAAACCTTCCTGTCATCCCTCCAACTATCCAATACGAGAGTAGCACCTAAGAACCATCCT
This sequence comes from Protopterus annectens, assembly GCF_019279795.1. Lineage (NCBI taxonomy): Eukaryota > Metazoa > Chordata > Ceratodontiformes > Protopteridae > Protopterus > Protopterus annectens. Next base: position 286,960,639 of record NC_056731.1, read on the forward strand.
TGCCCTTGCTGGCCCTCACCTTTCCATAATGACTAACCACAGCCATAACAAATGCCACAAATACAGCCCCAAACCCCACACCTATAAACGTATAATCAAAATACAAATTCCTAGAAACCACCCTATCTATCTGCTGCAAGGGCTTATCAAAAGAATTAAGCTACAAGCAACAAAATTGATAAACTGCACCATAACACCAACTATTAACCCTACCAAAGTAACCCACTCAAATTGGCCAAAATAAACATGTCCTACATCTGCAAGAAATCACCACTGCCCCAACCGAATGTGCCTTAATGACCATTGAATAAAATTACCTACTACACTTTAGCCTCTCCAGCACTCAAAACATCCACAAATTACCATTCCCTTCCAAGTCCATTTCCATCAGAGCATTGACTGTTACTCACTCAGCACTCCATCTGTGACTTCAGTGTGCACCACCCAAGTCAGGACTTCCATTTAAATATGCAACCAAATTTAAACATGCAGCAAAACTATTCTCACTATGACAACCATCTAGCATATGTGATCTATATGTCTTCCCATAAAAATATATCCAATATTAAGTAACTAGCAACTTAGCAACATGGAAGGAAAACCCAGGAGTACCTGGCGAAACCCACAAACACAAGGAGGGCACGCAAAGCCCACACAGCTGGTCCCCAGCCGAGAATCGAACTGGAGAACCTCTAGCTGTGACATGACACAAACCGCTGCACCACTGCATCTTATGATGCTTAAATAATAGAACTCTTAATTCTACCATGGATTGTACATTATCCTGTATCACAAATCAAACGAGGTCATAAAACATTAATACTTATTCTAGAGTAAACAAAAAGTTGGTTGTGCTTCATCATCCTGGACAGTCATGAGTTTCTTCTTCTTCCAGATCACTGTGCTTGCCTTTACACCTATCCATTTCTGATTACTCACCCAATGACCCCACTGCTTAATTGACACCAATGCATGATCATCTGCGAATTCACTGTTATCTCACCACTGGAACTTGGCACACCAGCATCTACAAAGAAAAGGACAAAATTAAACCCTCTAATAGGAATGAAAAGGCTCCACCTTATACCCAACTGTACCAAATTACAGCCACAGCATTCCAAGACCCCATCAGCAAGAAAGAAAAAAGACATGTAAAACATCCAAAATGCATAACATATTCCAAGACATTATCAAGGACAACCTATCCTGCCAACCTGGGAAGAATGTACCAACGCCACTCCCATCTATGACAAAGCAGCCATAACTGAAGCAATGGTTCCTATGGCCCAATCAAATACCGAAGATAAATTTAACTACCAGTGGAATATATTAAAAGTAAACCCCCACACCTGAAGAGACCTATCTCTATCCACAACCCGGATAACTTTGCGATTCCAGACCACCAGAGCTGTTGGACATGCTACACTTAAAGAAATCCCAATTCCTCAGAGCCACACACTCCGGGGATCTAAACTTGTCATCACAATGAACAAAACATGCTGGAGGGATAGGTTCCTGACCCATAGACTCCCCAGATTCTGGAATAGACTGCCCATACATGTCAAGCAGAGCGTCTCTTTGGCCTTCATCAAAAGGAACCTTGATGACTGGATGGGAGATAGAAATTCACCCTGGGGATCATGTCAGTCGCCCTGCTAGACAGGGGTCCAGGGAAGCAAATACTATGTAAGGAAAAGTGCTTCGCCCAACTGACAATGGCCCCGCCTAAAACCACATCCACAATGGAACCTCCCTTTCCGCCAAATGTACCAAAATCTGGAAGCCATAAATACTGGGAAACTTTTTTTTTTTTTTTTTGTTTATCATTCCATATTAACATGAAAGCATAAAGATCCAAACACATGCAATATATCTAAAATAAAGTGTGCATAAACTATTAGTATGCAGCATGCTTACAGATATGAGCATTCCATTACCATCAGCCTTATCTATGGTCATAGGATGCTTACATTTTAAATATTACATGGGCCAACGTACAAATATAAAGTCGAAGTACAACAGGGATGTGTCTCACTACCTCACTGCTTTAACTTAAGGTGTGGGATACTGAGAGCTACACAGTGTGCCCCATAAAATGTTAGGAGTCATTTTGGCAAGTAAAGTGGAACAAAACTATGACCATCACCTCACGCCAGGCTGAAGAAAAAACTTGGTGGCTTCACTGTCATAAAAAACCCAGCCCTAATCCAACTACCCTAATAAATAAGCCTGGACTTCCACTGAGACTGATTGCACCATAACATTATTGCTGCTAAAATTCTAAATAAAATAATGTAAGTAAAATAACCACCGATGCACTGCTTAGTACATACAACTGTAGCAGCTATTTACTTTTGAAGACATCCTGCTGATGCATTACATGCACTCACAGTCATGTTACTCCTTAATGACCCCCATAGCCCATAAAAGCAGTCAGTCTCCCGTTCCCCTACTTTCCCTCTTTTTTTTTTATTTTTTTTATCATATACCAAGAGGCATTCAAATTAAGCTCCAGATTCGAAGCAGGAGAAGTGGCTCATTTACGTATCTCTCCCATGCCAAAATATGTTGTGCAAGGTAATCGGGCAACAGGACAGCAGCACAATGCACTTTCCACAGAACCATTAACTTCCCAGGACTTTTATTCATCACGACCACTTACTACCTTCCAGACCAGCCACCCCACAGCACTTGGCTTTTCCTTTTTTTTTTTTTTTGTTTTTTTTTAAGAAAGGAAGAGAAGGTGGGTGTAGAGGAAAGGAAGGGAAAATATGGATGTGGCCCATACAAGATTACAGTTCATTTGAAATAAATATACTTAGTATAAGTAAATTGATGTATTGCAGCTCATTTACTTTAAGATACTCGCTTTACCTTTTCACTTGTAAAAGGGGACACTACCAAGCACCGTAAGCCACTGGGGAAAAAAAAAAAAAAGGCGCTGCCCTTCAGCCCTCACCCTCCTCCCAACCAAAGGAGAAAACAAACCCCAAAAAACTGCAACTGAAACAGCAAAGCCGAATAGTTTACCTTTACATGTGCGTATTGCACAAGGGCGAACAGCAATTTTCCAAAAGGCAGTTTGCAAAGTTTGCAAAAGCCGAACAGAAAAACGTTTGAATGTGCAATGAGCGAATGTACAGTGAGATTCGCTCATTTCACATTCAACATTCTGGGGCGGATTGCACTATAGTGGGGATCAGGAAATGGTTCCTTTTCCCCACTGTAGTGCGATCTTGGAGTTAGAATAATATAGTAGGGTGTGTGTGGGGGGCGCATGGGGGCTTGCCCCCCTGCTTTACACTTCGTTTTTTTTTTGTTCGACATTAATGTTCGAAAAACAGCAAATCTGCTTTCGATTTGCTGTTTTTTGAACATTAAGGACTGTCGACGTTTTCACTTTCGTGGTTTTCGTGTCACTCATCTGAGCACTCGAACCACTGTGATTCGAGTTTATGAAGGAAAAGCAAGCCGAACACAAAAGCCACAATACCACCAGTCAAAACCACGCTGACACTAAACAAAGACCTTTCTTTTTTTCTTTCTACACTACATGATTAGTTTCAAAGAACCATCTTCACCATCTCCATTCAACCTGGGAAACTATCAATGCAAAGCAAGTCCATCCAATCACAATCAGCAGTCTCTGACCACAGATCAACACGACCACCTCTGCAGTCCAGTATGCAAAACTGATGCAATCCTATGCCAAGCATTTAATAAATGTAACTGATATCACAATATCATAAAGCAAAACTGTAATGGGTAGAACAGACATAGAAGTGAATATTTCCTATGATTGTACCACAAAGCAGACCTAAGCCAATGCCATAACTTAGAATGAAATAATAGTTCAATTCCAAAACCATGTTTAATATGAGAAAGAGGTACCTCAAACATGTGAAGGGTAATAGGGATATAAGTGAGTTAAAAAAAATGTTTTTTTTCCAGTGTTACGAGGGACAGAGTTAAATTTTGACTCAACCAGGGAAGTCCTTGTAAATAAAGGGCAGCTGAGGTATACAAGTAATATTAGATTTGCCTGTTTATTGATGCTGGGGCCAAAATGGCATGCAGCAACTCCTCGATGTTATGCAACTGTCATAAAGTTCAGCGAGATATGGAAAAATACCAGTGTTATTGCCAAAAGTGGTGTATAACCATGATAATTAACGGGAACTGATACATTTCAACTACCTCAAGTTTAGACTCATTTGTGTCCCAGCCCTTGTAAACATAAACCATGGACAGTTAAAACAAAAGTCCATATCAGCTTTCCATGCATGTGCATGGTGCACCTATTGACAACATAACTATAGGCCCACGAAAAGCCCCTTGCAGCTTAACTGGAAATGCACTAGCACAGAATACACTTTATATGCTACTGGATCAAAGACCCGCCATGCTCCCATGCTCCAGCCAACTAACAAAACTTCATTGCAGCCTTCCCCCTTTATTTTTATTTTTTTTTGCCCATGCTACACCGTGGTTGCGTGGTAGAACCTCTTCCCCTCACAGGACACGCAGCCTGCAAAATGGCCATCACGGCTCCCTCCAGCCCACAAACCACCACTGAAATCCACCAAGACAAAGAAAAGGGAGGGGTATAACTATTGCACGGACTGAAGAAACTGGCAGCTTCATGCCAAATGCAAAGTGCCCATTTTGTTTTTTTTTTTTGTTTTTTTTTCTCTTCCACAGTCTGCCATCACAAAAGGCTCCCTTCCTACACTGCAAATCTCTACCAAAGGCCATCCAACAGCACTGCAGGGAAGGAATGGACTCCAACAAGACACAACACCTGTTAACTGACAATTAACCTGCCGACCATGCAACCCTTATCAAACTGCTACTGGCCAAATGCGACCCTGCCAAAATGCAACTCCACCATCAACAAAAGTAAAGAGCTCAAACATGAACTACACAAATGCCCCCTGCAACTTGCATATGTATTCTACCACAATTACCCCCTGTATGTCACATTTCTACTGTACCACACACAGGAAAGAACAAAAAAAAGGGGGGGGCAAAACAGTGTCTTCTCCACATATGTTAGCATAACCAAGGCCTATCTGTCCAACAGAATACCTACAGGTGGTCACGGATGTAAGCTTGCCATAGCAAGTTCACGCCAAAATGTAACTACTATTCCAGTTACACTTGCCTAACATCCTTTAAGCCCCTCCCTACCCATACCTTACTTCCTCCCAAGCCTCATCCATTCCTATTTAACCCTATCCTCCCCCTATCCTCCCAAATCCTACTACTCCAACTAACCCCTCCCCCACCTTGAAGATGTCCCTGGACAAAATGGTCTGTTCCAAACCTCATTTTAGAAGAAATGTGTCCTTGGGTTCATAAATATAGTGACCAGATGAGTGTAAGCATTCTGCATATTGTATTTCATATGCTGGCAGTCCGCATTGTGGTTCAAAGACACAGACAGTAATGAATACCTGTGATTGCTAATGGGGCACAGGAATGCATTATACACAATTTGTACATGGATGCAAGGTTACAGACCTTTGAATACTGTGTTACACTTCATGCACACACATATCTTATCAATGACAGTTACAATAGTATGTGGAAGATTATACTTTCATTGAGAAAAAGATAATATAGCTGGCCTAGTAAATGTATCAAACACAAAACTATACCTTACCTACAGAAAGAGAAAATAATGTTTTTATATGCTACAAAACTTAATTATATTCTAAAGAACATTTTATCACAGCTTGTAATAGCGATGGTTTTGCAAGGCAACTAGACCTTCTAGTGGATAACAGACCTCTGTGATGTATCTTGCAAACATATCATTCTAGAGACAGTAATTACAGCTGATGATTACTTTCTGATTTCACAGAAGGCGTATTGCTTAAGAAAAAGAAGATACAGTTAACATTATTTCCAGGGATGACATATATGCATGCTGCTGAATACACAAAAATAACACACTTACCACCATATCAAAAATAGATATGTTTCTAAAATTGCTGGACACTGTCTTTGCTCCATTCCACACAGTCAAAACAAATAGGTTTTGATTGTTAATTACCCAGAATTGCATATTTACTTGGCAAAATATTCATAGAAACATTTAACAGATTGCAAAGCATTCTCATATAGGATGAGGACTGGAGAACAGAAAACAGGAAAACTGGAATGCTACTGAATTTCTCGCATGTAAACCGATGAACCCATTTTACAACATTTTGATTGCGCTACTGTAGGTTGGAGGCTACATGCTGGTTTTCAAGGACATGCTAAAGCAGCCAGCAGTAAATGCAAATAGTAAGTGGTGTCTGCACTTCTAGAACTCATTCTCACTTTATTTTGTTCAGTTGCAGCTAATTACAGCTGATTCTGGCAAAGTAAAGCAAAGTGATTTTTCATGTCTTCAGTTATAATTGCATGCAGTGTCTCGCAAGATAAAATTAACAAGTTCACTGGTCCTTTAACTGTTAGCTAAAATATATTTGATATATATTTATATCTCTGTCTCAGCATGGATGTGATAGATATAACACTTTCTTTCTGATAAAAACTGTTGTTGGATCTTTTAATTATCACATTTGAAAGGAGCATTTACAGTCTTTCAGACTTAAAAGCACCTTTAGTGAATTAGTACAGAAAAAAAAATAATAGTTTCATTTTCAAAGACTCATTTGTCTAATGTATTACCTATTTCTGAACTCTGCAGTGTTATATTTATTCAGCATAAGGACTCAATCTTTAAAATCACCATGTTACTCCAGGGTCTATTGTTCAATCCTGACCTCCAGTCACTGCTGGTGTACAATGTATAGTTTTGTTTGTTCTGTCTGTGTTTGCATGTTTTCTTTTTCCAGGCGCTATAGTTTTCTCCCACCTCCCAAAGATATATTGACATATGTGTATATATATATATATATATATATATATATATATATATATATATATATATATATATATATATATATATATATATATGGATTTACTAAACAATCTCGAAATACTGAAATGTCGAATTTCAGTATTTCAAAACTGAATAGTCAAAATTCCACATACCCGAAAACCCACAATCGCGAAAACCACAATAGCAACCATACACACACGCACACACACACACACACACACACACACACACACACACACACACACACACACACACACACACACACACACACACACACACACACTTGTACACACACGCGCACACACACACACACACACACACACACACACACACACACACACACACACACACACACACACACTTATCTATACACACACATATATATGGGTCTAGGCCTAATGCTCGAATGGCCGTTTCACCAAATGTGAAACGGCCAGGCATACTTACGCGAAAGTGCTTTTCACCGAAGAAGATGTGGGTGACATCTGCATCATAGTGAGGCAGCATTGGAAAATATTACATACTGATATGAGGTT
>NC_056731.1:286975572-287163072 GCF_019279795.1 Protopterus annectens
TCTGTAGGCTTAATTTATTGCTCGCTTCCTTCTCTACGCTGATGGGGGTGGGGGCTCTGTCAAAAAGATTCCTTCATCCCCTTTTAATGCTTCTGACTTTTTACCTTCTAGATTAGCATTCTGTTTTGGTGTCCTTGACTTGTTAATCTTCTAACCATAAAAAAAAGGTTTGTTTGGGAATCTAACCAGTTCTCCCCATTTCCTTTCCTTCCAACTATTACCAGATTTAAATATCCAAAAATACGACCAGCAGGTAGAGAGTTGAACCAGCAAAATAAAAACAATGCGTAAATCCAAGAAAATGTATGCTGGTTCTCGATGTGCCAAGTGGAAACCACGAGTTGTGCTGATATACTAGTTATTTCAAAATAACATGCATAAAGGAAGTTCAAAACACTGATAATAAAACGTGAATGAACAGAACTTTATTGCAAGTAAGCGCTTTCACCCGTAGGCTTCTTCAGACTTTTCTTGCTAACTGCAATAATGCAGTTTAAATAATCTATCGTGCATTGCTATTGGATGGTTAATGTAACATGGAGAAGGCTTAAAGCGCTACATTTACAATATGTTCAAGATATACAATTAGTACTTAATATGTAATAAAAAACTTTTAATAAATCACTTTTAATAAATCATTATATTTAAAACAATATTCTAAGAGCATTAACTAGGAGAAACATTAATTAAAAACATCAGTTGGGACAACTAATATTTATGTTAAAAAGTATGTTTAAAATGTATATATATTTACATATATATGTATTTAAAAATGCATATATATATATATATATTTAAAAATATGTACTAGAATAAACATATTAGTAACCTTATAGTTTTTTCACTGCACAATAATTTGGTCCATAAGGTTACTAATATGTTTATTCTAGTACATATTTTTAAATATATATATATATATATGCATTTTTAAATACATATATATGTAAAAATATATATACATTTTAAACATACTTTTTAACATAAATATTAGTTGTCCCAACTGATGTTTTTAATTAATGTTTCTCCTAGTTAATGCTCTTAGAATATTGTTTTAAATATAATGATTTATTAAAAGTGATTTATTAAAAGTTTTTTATTACATATTAAGTACTAATTGTATATCTTGAACATATTGTAAATGTAGCGCTTTAAGCCTTCTCCATGTTACATTAACCATCCAATAGCAATGCACGATAGATTATTTAAACTGCATTATTGCAGTTAGCAAGAAAAGTCTGAAGAAGCCTACGGGTGAAAGTGCTTACTTGCAATAAAGTTCTGTTCATTCACGTTTTATTATCAGTGTTTTGGACTTCCTTTATGCATGTTATTTTGAAATAACTAGTATATCAGCACAACTCGTGGTTTCCACTTATTACCAGATTTGTCTGATGTTGTTTCTCTAGTCTGCTAATGTCCCTAAAACTAAGAGAGAGAGAATTTTAATATAGTTTTAGGCTGCCTTCCTCCATTATGGGTTATATAAATATGGATATTTAAGTACATCAGGGTTTCTTTTTTTCTGTTGTTAGTAGCAGTAAACATTTGCCACAGTATAATTAGTGGACATAACACTCTCCTTACCACAGTCTCATTAGGTTTGCATTCAATTTCCCCTAGGTGTAGACATTATAATGCATGCATTTACATTTGCCAAGTTATTTAATATATAGTCATAGTATCTTTCTTAGTGCTTGTTTTTTAATGAGGGCAGTTTTAGTATAACAATTTGACTTAATGTTAGCCAGTTATCCAGTTCTATCAAGCTGAAAGCCATTTGTCTTACTAAGCGTCATATACTCAACATTGGTATACTGTTTTTTTAACAGATTTAGACAGATTACAAGTTCAATCATGGCAGAATGAAATACTGAATGTATTATCTGTCCACTGGGAAACCTAGATTTATTCTCAGCCTTTTGTACTATGGAATTTACTGTGCCAGACACCTGAGTTGTTCAAAGCAGAATGAAACTGTCCCCACTGGCTGACTACCAATTGTTGGTACACAGTAATAGCAACAGACAGTTCAATTGGTTATTGAATTTCACAGTGGAAGGGACACGCAATTATACTTTTCCAAATGAGAATCTTCTAAGCACAAATCTCTGTTAGATTAGTGCAATGGATTGTATTATAGAAGCAGGATCCAAGTGGGCCAAGAGAATGAGGAAGAAAGAAGAAGCGTCAGAAGAAATGAAACGGGAAAGGAAGGAAGGTAAGACTTGCATGGTGATCAATTATTTCTACAATGGTTACATTAACAGGGATTTTTTATGGAACAGGAAGAGGCCATGGGTGATTACATGGAGATGGGAAAAATATCAAATGCAGAACACAGAAATGCTTATAGATGGGGAAAAGTGGAGTTGAAGGAGCTTGTGAAGGAGCAGAGTAGGTGGAAAGAAAGAGGTTTGCCATGGCAGGGGGTTAGAAGAGGGTGCAGCAGGGACATGCCGTAAGTCAGTTGGAGGGCTCAAGTTTGCCAACTTCAGGATAGGCAATTTTAGACCATATTGGTACTTGGTTTCCTCAGTTGAAAGGAGAGCACAGCAACAAAAGATACACACACAAATTGAGGAAAGATGTTCACGTCCCTTTGAGCTGGATTGGGGGGGGGTCAGTCAAACAGTAGGCATACTGTGTGGCTGACACATTAAATCAGCCCTTATGTTTCCATTTAACTGAAAAGATGAAACTGCAGAGACCTAGTTGGAAATATATTCTCTCTTTTGAACAAAGAAGAGGAAGACAAACAGAAGGATAAAGACAGGAGTACAAAGGTAGAGTAAGGTTATGTTTAGGAGGATGTGGGTGACTTCAATGGTGTTTTTGTTGCAAGTGGATGTTCTAGGTGAGAGGGTCCCCAATATAGCAAAAGATTATATGGGCCAATTTTAATAGGGTACAGCCATGCACTTTGCACAAAGGGCCTGAGATGGTTACTTTACAATGAGGATTGTGGCCCATTTCAGGAAGATGGCTGCAAATGCAAGTCCAGTGCCAAATCAAGTACCAGGGCACTTATGAGTCAAGTGGACAAGCATGAATGGTGGCTAATGATTAAAACCCTAATTTCAAGAGCAAGGGTAATGTATGGTAAGGCCATACATAAATAGAATCCCTCAGGGTGAGAAGCTGTATGGCCCATTCCTTTCTATCATATTAGAGATTACATTATGTTAGTGAAGCACCTGGATTGAGGTACAGCTAGAGGTTGTTTATCAGCATTGAACTAGTTTCACCAAACACGGGACTGGAAGGGGGAGAGTCGGCAAAGTCATTTCAAAATGCATGACATGTTTAATGGATGTGAGAGGCAGTCTCCAAGGAGGTGGGATAAGAAATACTCATAAAGCTAGCAATGTTGAATGCACTGCGGAATGCCGTCCCAAGGATTGTAGGTGTATATGAGGTTTTTTTATTTAGGGCCTGTTTCTAATGACCTTTTATGGAGCACTCAAATGGACAGAACTGATGTAACCATATAAAAGGATGGTCAGCTGATTGTGCTACAATGGGAGAATGTTTATGTTTCAGAAGGAGTGATTTGTGTTTATGCTGCAAAGTCCAAGATGGATTAGGATGGGAAAGGTCAACTGGGGTGGCTTCATCCTCCTGCAAGTTTACTCTGAGATTTGGCAGAAGTAATGCAGCTGTATCAGGTACAATCAGGCAAGCAGCCAGGCCCATTCTTTGACTACCAGTAGGGGGACCCATGTATGCAGTATCAAGTGAGGACCATACTTCAGAAGACAGTGAAGTTGAGTGGGCTAGATGGGGGCAGGTACACACCACATTCTTTTCAAATAGGGGCACCATCTTATGTCTACAGGGTGGCAGTATCCCAGGAGAATATTAAATAGCTGGGCAGTTGGAAATCCAGAGAATATAGATCTTTTGTTAGGAATGGATTACTTTAACATATACTCTCTTTTTCACAGCTTGAAAAATAACAAAACAAAGGTGTTTATAGTGCATATGGCATTCCTACAGAAAGAGACTAGACCACTGGCTGCAGTACAGAAAAGATGCCAGAGCTGTAGCAGTAAAGCATAATGTATGTAATGTTAAATAGCTTGGGGTGTCAGTCATGAACTGGCCTCAGCTTTGGCAAGTACTACAGTACAGCATGCATCTCACTTAGCTAGTGATTTAGGGGCTATTTTTCACCTGGAAGGGAATAACATATGCAAGAGACTTATTAGGGGAATACTGGGGACAATTGCACTAGAAATAAATTTTCCTAAAGAATGCTAGCTGTGAACTGTCAAGTGCAGATCAGAAATTGTACAATGAATAAGTTGGAGGGTTGTTAGCTCTATAACAACAGTGGAGAAGATGTGCAGAATTAATGATAGGGCAATGGGGGTCTTTATATAGTTCAGCCAAGCATTCTAGTTAAAAGGCCAGATATGTATGACAGGGATGGGGTTTTCTTATTGGGGGAAGGTGTGCAAGGATTCCATTCATAATTGCAAGAGGGCTTAGAGTTAGGTTTGGGGCTCAATTTATAGGAGATGTGCTTGGCAGGAAAGAGATTTTATCTCCTCTGTTCTGTGGTGAAAGGCAGAAAAGGTAAGAGAGGTGAACGTTATGTGGAGGGAAGTTACAAGACTCACCAGCTAGGCTTGCCACAGAGTAGGTATCCCCAAAGAGGGCAGGGAACTGGCTAACCTGGCACCTTCAAGTGATAGACTGTAAAGTGGTCCATTGAAAATTTGGCTTGAATTCTTGTGAGATTCCGTGAATGTTAAAGGGGAGGACATTGTCAGTGATGCCTGCTCTGTAGTACTTATATATATATATATATATATATATATATATATATATATATATATATATATATAATATATTTATATATATATATAGAGAGAGAGAGATATATATTTACTATTAAATAAGCGAATGTCAAAACATCATCCGTTCAGAACATCAAAGCCAAATACCAACTTCCTGCATACTAATGAGGTCACAATGTCGAAGTTCATTTAGCGAAAATATCGCATTTGCACTTTTGACATCTTTTTTTGCAGTTCATTACTGCAAATCATGTGATGTAATGTTGCCTCGCTGCACCCCCATGTGGGGGGCTGTGCCCCCACACCCCCTGCAAATTATATATTCTTACTCTGTGATTGCACTACACTTGGGAAATGGTTGATTTCCCGATCCCCACTGTCCTGTGATCTGTAGTCATAACATCGACCACTTATGTGCAAATGCACAGTGGCATTCGCTACAATGAACACTCACAGTAGTGAAGGTCAGCGATATGGGAAGCAACCAAATGACTTTCGACATTCCCATGTTTGCCGAACCTTCACTCATCATTTTAATAGTAAATCATATATCTATATATATATATATATATATATATATATATATATATATATATATATATATATATATATATATATATATATATATATATATATATATATATATATATATATATATATATATATATATATATATATATATATATATATAGCTCTCAACCTGTTGGAGCAAGTCTGGAGTAAGCCATAAATATTGGGGTAATGGGGATATAAAGGCCCAAAAATAAGAACAACTTTAAAATATTGCTCTTACAAACTTACAAAGTTGATAGAATAACACGTTTTACATTTGTTTGAATTTTCTGAAGGGTATAAACTCTGAAACTCAAATATCTGTCATTATTTTCTGGCTCCAATCCTCAATTATTTGCCAATAAAATACCGGAAAAACAGAATTCTATGAGGAACAACCAAAAAATATGAGACCAAGGACATTCTGCTAAACTCCAGACAGTTGAGAGGTATACATATATATATATAAATTTGCTGATAAGTAACAAAGTGTGATAGTTGTATGATCACATTGTGAACTGTAACTGCAATCTGCAACAACAATAACAGGCAATGTGAATATAGTAGGCGAACAAGCAGCTCAAGATTATAAGTAAGTTTTCCGGTGAATGGTAGAGCTGCACCCACTCTCGGATAAGTAAAACAGTTCATATTCCATACAAGAAAACGTAAAAAGCTGGTGCTTTCAAGTAATTACGTGTCTTTTGGTCTTTCTCACAAATATATATATATATATATATATATATATATATATATATATATATATATATATATATATATCTATATTGTGTGTGTGTGTGTGTATAAATATATATATATATATATATATATATATATATATATATATATATATAAATATATATATATATATATATATATATATATATATATATATTTATAGATATATAAATATATACACACATATATATATATATATATATATATATATATATATATATATATATATATATATATATATATATATATATACATATATGTATATATATATATATCTTTTTTGTAAACACAGTCCAAAAGTTGCTAGGAAAACACTGTCTAGCAACACATGATGTTCTTCGTGTTTCACTGTTGCAGTCATCACATTTGGGTTTTCTTCCTGCAGGTAGCCCTCAATCGGCCTGAATACCGGGATTTCTGCGTCAGTTGCTGTCGCCTCTTCCATGACATCAGGTCGTCAGGGGTATAAAACATGCAGCCGACACCATTACATCAGTCTTTCTTGCCGAGAAGGAGCCCAAAGCAGAACCAGTTTGCAAGTGCCGGTTGGCCGCTACCTGAAATTTTCGTTTTTTCAAGTTTCAGACCTGAAGTCTTCTAAAGCTAAATACCCTGTTGGGGATTCTTTTATCTTACTCTAACCGATGTCAGAAAAAATTAACAATTGTCTTGCCTGTGGAAAGCAGATACCTCACAGAGATTTTCATTCTTACTGCGTCACCTGTTTAGGCCCAGACCACAATGTCCCTCGCTGTTGGTTTTTTGCCTTGTTTAACGTCCAAACCATTTGTCATCAGGCTATTTTTGTAGCTAAATTCTTTTGCTCTCATTCTCTATATTCTGAAATGGCTTCGGTAAGCCATCTGACTACCAATCTTCTGAAAAAGCACAAAGACAAATACAGAGACAGACAGCATAGGTCGAAAACTGCCGACGACGCTTCCGCTAAGCTAGTCGCCTGTCAACCAGTACTCAGTGAGGCGCCTTTGCAGTCCCTGATGCCCGCTTCTACAGATTCACAGGCCTCTGCTGAGACCCATTCAGAGTCCGATATGCCGCGAGATGGTTCTTTGACTTTGGAACCTGCAGATGTCTCTACCTTGGATGGGTCTGGAGCCGCTGTGCAGGCACCGGCTTCTGAGGGCGTATTCCGACCTACCGATATTCGTATTAAACTGACAACTTCATTTCCAACTAAAACTACTGAGTTTCTCAGGCCCAGAGTTCGCACTATGGCTAGAAAACCAATTTCCAAAGGGCATGCTCAAGTTCCCATGCCACAAAAACAAATGCTTAGAATGGCTGAAGACCTTATTACTCTAATTAGGAGAAGCCAGCCTTCCCCTGCCAAAAGACAAATAATTGAATTTCCTTCTGATTCTACAAACCAGGAGTCTGATGACTCTGACTCTTCTGATTACCAGGCCATACCCTTAGCTACCTATGAGGACTCAGATGCAGAGGAATCCATTCCCTCTGTCTCCCCTCCAGAGGATTTTTCTTTTGGTGAAACCTTGCATACCTTAAGAGAGCATTTCCGCTGGGGAATGCCAGGACTATCCTCAGTCGAAGAAGAGACTCAGGGAATTTTTAGATTTGCCTCAGCACAGGCCTCTAGCTATACCCCCTGTCCTGGATATTGTAGATGATGTCTTCCTGGAGTCCATTCTTACTCCTGACACCTTACCACCAGCTCCTAGAAAACCTGACAGGTACTACAGAGTACCTGACTCTCACAAATTTCTCTTTAAGAATCCTACTGCGGATCCAGAGACCATTTCCCAGGGACCTTAAGGCATTAAGGCTACTACAGCCAAAAACCCTACCCCTTCAGACAGGGATTCTAGAGCTTTAGACAGATGGGATAAGAAGGTTTATACCTCTGCAACTCTTGCCATCAGGGCTTTGAATTGCCAGTTTCACATGTTGAAGTACTAACAACATATTATGGAACGAATTAAACAAAAAATGGTGTTACTTCCAAATTGTGCAGAAAATAAAGATTTACAAAAGTTAATGCATTCTGCAAACCAAGTTAGTAAACATACTTTGCAGTGTGGGTTTGATGCCTTAGAAGCATCTTGCAGGGCTGCTGTCACTGGGTCTGTACTGAGAAGGCATGCTTGGCTAAAGGAACAAGTCTTGCCTGATCATGTCAAAGCAAAATGACTAGATGCTCCATTAAATCAGGAGCGTTTGGCACAAAAGCAGAAGAAGTGCTTAAAAAAATGGAAGAAAAAGCTAAATCTATGCAAACTGTGAAATATTTCTTATAGGTGCAGACACCTAGATTCAGTAGACATTGGCCTTCAAAAAACTGGTCCTTTCCAGTCCCTCTCAGGCCTTCTCAGTCCAAACCCAGGGGAAACAGACCACCAAGACTACAGTCTCAGGGTATGCAGAGATCTAAACAATGGAGTGTTCCCACCTCAAAAACAGGGAGTGGTAACCACCCCCTTATGGAAAAAGTTCACAATGACTTTCCAATTATCCTTCCCAGCCATGCCCAAGTACTTGCACCCCAGGAGGAAAACTTGCCCTTCATGCAGAAAACTGGATGTCCATTACTCAGGACCGATGGGTTCTAAACATTGTATCCCAGGGATGCAGATTCTACTTCCACTCACTGCCAATCCCAAGTGGGTTGCCAGACCTTCCTCCAAACCAGTGGGCAGAGGCTCAAAAGCAAGTACTTTCCCTTCTCCATATCAGGGCTATCAATCTGTTCCAGTAGAACAAAGGGGACAGTGTTTCTACTCCAGACTGTTCCTGGTGCCCAGAAAAGAGGGCTCTTGGTGCCCTATCCTGGATCTAGCTATTCTCAACACCTTTCTGATGGTCCCAAAATTCAAAATGCTTACACTGCAAAAGCTTCTTCCTATGCTAGCCAAGGATGCCTGCTTAGTCACCCTAGACTTAAAAGAAGCTTATCTGCACATCCCCATAAGGGGGTTATAAAGGAAATATCTATGTTTCAGGGCAGGCTCTATGCACTATCAGTTCTCTGCACTTCCCTTTGGCTTATCTACTGCACCCAGAGTATTCACAAAATGCCTGGCTCCAGCCATTGCATATTGCAGGCAGAGAAATATTCAAATCTCCCCATACTTGGATGATTGCCTGACTCAGGCAGACAGTCAGGAATTGCTACTTCAGCATCTGGCATTTGTAAAAGGACTTCTAACTTCACTAGGATATCATACACCATCAATTTAAAAAAATCACAACTGGTGCCCAGCCAACAAATTGTATTCCTGGGAGCAAGCTTGAACACAACTTCCCAGATGGCATTCCTCACTCCAGAAAAGCAGGTCCATTTGACAAACTATTTCAAACTAATGGCCAACAAAACCCAGTTATCTGCAAGGAAAATACTGCAAGCCCTAGGGTTCATGGCCTCATGCATTCTGCTAATTCCATACACAAGACTGCATATGAGGAAACTTCAATGGTACTTAAAAAGTCTCTGGTGTCAACATTCTCAGGACTTGGAAACAGTGATTCCTATCATACCTTGTCTAAGGGCAGAGTTCCTTTGCTGGGCAGAAGCATGCACCCACAACAAGGGACTTCCTTTCACTCACCCCTCGCTGCCCAAACCCTGATAACAGATGCATCAGACTATGCATGGGGGGGCTCACATGGCAGGCAAATGCATTCAAGGCAAATGGAGCCCAGAACAAATTCCCCTGCATATCATTCAAAAAGAGATGCTAGCTGTACAGAATGCTCTGACAGTCTTCAAATACCTTATCCTTCCAGGACAGCTCCTGATAAAGACAGGCAACACTACAGTTATGTGGTACATAAACAAGCAGGGCAGAACTCATTCTTATCCACTCTGCAGGTAAGCCATGGCTCTGTGGAACACAGTCTTGAGCATCCAAGTACACCTACAAGCTCATTTCATGCCAGGCAAGCAAAATTCACTGGCAGATGATTTAAGGAGAAATCTACTGGGCCCTCATGAGTGGAAACTGGACCCCAACTCATTCCAACTTCTAACCCAGAGGTGGGGAACACCGGAGGTGGACCTTTTTGCCCCTCCCCCCAAACCACCAATTGAGCAAATTTTGCACCAAGAACCCTGACAGCAGAGCCTGGAAGTGGACGCCCTATCCTTTAAATGGGAAAACCTCTCAATTTAATTCAATGCCTTTCCTCCTCTGTCCCTGCTCTCAAGAGTACTACTCAAGATCAAACAGGACAGGCCAAGGGCAATCTTTATTGCATCAGACTAGTCATGCCAGCACTGGTACCCATTCCTACACAGTCTGACAGCAGTGCCACCCTGGCACCTACATCACAAACCTTCCCTGCTGTCTCAGCAGGAGGGACAGATTTTGCATCCACAGCTGCAAACCCTAAACCTTGCAGCCTCACTTATTCCCTAAATGCACCACCAGCATCCCTCAGCAAACAGGTGCTGGACGTCATCCTTGAGGCCTGAAGGCCTAGTACTAGGAAATAAAACCAAGGAGAGATAATTCCAGGCACCAATATTCTAGTTTATTGAGTGCTTTCATCAGCTTCAATCAGCTGACTTCCAGTCAGCTGATTGAAGCTGATGAAAGCGCTCAATAAACTAGAGTATTGGTGCCTGGAATTATCTCTCCTTGGTTTTATTTTTTGGTTGTTTTGGTTCTTGATCTTTGTGGACTAGTACTAGGAAATCCTATGCTGAAAAGTTGAAAAGATATTGTTCTTGGAGTCAGTCTCAAGGAAAGGACACAGCTGTGCCCAACGTACCTCAAATCCTTGATTACCTAGCAGAGCTGCTCCACAGAGGCCTATCCTTCTCATCCATTAAGATCCATGCCTCTGCCATCTCATTATAATACTGAACCTCCTCTCTTTTCTCACCCTCTCATCAAACAGTTCCTGAGAGGAGCTAACAATTTAAGGCCCCCTAGGAGAGCTCCCACCCCGACCTGGGAGCTTAACTTTGTACTGGAGCAGCTCACATTTCCCCCCTTTGAACCTGCTGCTTCAGCAGAATTAAAATTCCTCTCTTGGAAAACAGCCTTACTTCTAGCTATTACTTCAGCAAGAAGAGTGTCTGAGTTACAGGCACTAATGGCGGTGAAGCCCTTCATTATTTTCCATGCTGACAGGGTATCCCTCAGGACTAACCATTCCTTTATGCCCAAGGTGGTATCCAGTGTGGCTCTAAACTAATCCATCCATTTGCCAACCTTTTTCCCTAATCCTCAGAATAAAGGGGAAAAGATCCTGTACTCCTTGGATGTACACAGACAGCTCAGGTTCTACCTTGACAGGACTAAGCCTTTCAAAAAATCTGACTAGCTGCTAGTCAGCTTTGCTACAGGGGCAGAGGGCAAGGCCATTTTAAAGCAAGCCATTTCCAAATGGATAGCACACTGCATCCATTTCTGCTACAAGCACCATGAAAAACCTACCCCTCTGGTGATCAGAACTCATTCCACTAGAGCTACTTCAACCACTACAGCATTTCTCAGGGGAATCCCTACCAGGGACATCCTGGAAGCTGCAACCTAGAGTTCTGTACACACCTTCACCAAGCATTACCACTTACCTATTTTTTTTCTAAAACCAGATCTGGATTTGCTACAGCAGTCTTACAAGGACTGCTAGCCAGCCCTAACACTTCGCGACTGCCTCCACCCTTTGGGAATCAACCCAAGTGTGATGACTGCAACAGTGAAACATGAAGAACATAGCATTGTTGTGTACACTTCCCATAAATGTAGATGTTTGAGTGTATTCACTGTTGCAGTCCTGGTTTCCCTCCCTTCATCCCCTTGGTTTTCTATATCCTTTCTACCTATCCTCTTTATAGGGTCATAGGTTCATAGGTTGATACTAGGCTATCTGCCCTGGGGCATTTACAAGCCTAGCCAGTGTGTTTGGCTTTCGCCACCCTTTTAGATTGGTTGACTGTGCCTCTGTAGAGTAGGCCATAGAAGATAGCCCTTTTAAGGTTAGTTTACTGTGCCCCTGTCTAGCCGGGACACAGAAGAGATCCCAGGGGTGAACTTACGATCTCCCATCCACTCGTCAAGATTTCTCTTGAAGAGAGTCAGTGAGGGGCTCTGCCTAACATGGATTGGGATTCTGTTCCAGAGTGAGGGCAGCCTCTGGGATATGAATCTGTCCCTCCAGCATGTCCTATTTAGTTCTGTGCTGAGGTTTAAGTCCCTGGAGCGTGTAGCTCTAAGGGATTTGGATTTCCTGAGGTTGGGCATGTCCATTAATTCTGGGTTGGACATGGCTTTATACATCAGGCATAGATCACCTCTGAGTAGGCGGTAAGCAACTGAGTAGAGCTGGAGTTTCTTTAGCTGAACTGAATAGGGCATCTGTTTGAGTCCCTTGATCCTCTTGGTGAGGTACTTTTGGGGCCTCTCCAGTTGCTGCAGGTGTCGGGTAAGGTACATCCCAAATGGGGCATTGTATTCAATTATGGGCCTGATGAGTGATGAGTAGAGGGGCACAATGACCTCTCTTGTTCTAGATGTAAACCCTTTCATGATAAGGTGGGCTATATAGAAGGTCTTTCTAACCACTCTGGCAATGTGATTGTCAAAAGAGAGGTTTCTATCTACATGGGTCCCCAAATCCCTAATTACTTCTTCCGTACTTAATAGATTACCACCTATGTGGTAATTTGTGGGCACTTTGTTTTTCCCAAAGGGGATGACTATGCACTTTTTGGCATTTAGCTTAAGGCCATGGCTCTGGCACCAGTTATCCGTCTCTGTGAGACCCTTTTGGAGGATGCTTGTGTCAGCCGGAGAGTTGGTTATGGCGCATTGCTTGCAGTCATCTGCGAACTTGGTCAGCCATAGTCCTCCAGTATTAGCCTGTACCTCAGAGAAGTATATACCGAACAAGAGAGGTCCCAGGACTGAGCCTTGTGGGACACCACTTGTAACTGGTTTGGAGTCTGACGTGGCACCTGCAATTCTGACCATGTGGGTTCTATCCCTGAGCCAGTTTGCAACCCATCTTGTGACATAGGGGTTGATATTTAAGCTGGTGAGCTTATTTATGATGCCTGAGTGGGGTATTGTGTCAAAGGCTTTTGCGAGGTCCAGGTAGGCCGTGTGGACTACCTTCCCTTCATCTATGTCCTTGGTAACTGTTTCAAAGAAGTCGACCAGGTTCAAGAGGCAAGATCTGCCCTTAACAAAGCCGAATTGGGTAGGATCCAGTGTCTGGAGGTTACCAATGTCCTTGTTTATGAGTTCTTTTATGGCAGGGGTATTTACTTTTAACTGGAGGTGTTCCACACCAAGTAATAGCTTCCTATTTTGGGGGCTCCTGAGATCTGGGGCAAGAAAAACTGATGTAATGGTGACAGCTGCATGTTTTATACCCCTGATGACCTGACATCATGGAAGAGGCGACAACAACTGCCGCAGAATTCCCAAGACTCTGGTATTCAGACTGACTGAGGGCTACCTGCAGGCAGATAACCCAAGTGTGATGACTGCAACAGTGAATACACTTGAACATCTACATTTATGGTAAGTGTACACAGCTGTACTTTTAAAGGTAGCATTTATATCCTGCATTTTTTACGTAAATCACAGTTTGGATGAACATTAGGTAGAAAAAGTCAGCAAATAATATGAAACATTTTTCCACAGCATTTGACAATAAGATTTATCTTTATTTGCTTGAGATAAAATTTTACAGGCTTTTATCTATTTAAGTGTCATGCCTTTAATAAATAATACTTCCCTTACCATCACCAACAGGCAAAGGGAAACTAACTAGATCAGGGTTTGTTTACCTGAAACAAAGGCCTCTGAAGCTCTGTTTCACTTTTCCCGAATCAGCTGCAGTTATTTAGCATTCTCATGACAACTTGAACAAAAATTATCTAAACAGAATTTTAAAATTCGCATGACAACTTCTACCTGTTACAGTCAAAATTCACAAGACATTCTCTACAAAGTACATTACCAGTAGGAGTTCCTGAAGACTAAAGCCTTGGATCCTTACTGTATATTCATTTTAACTTTCTACCTCCAATCTAAAACAATTATTTTATATTCTGATTAGCAGAAGTTCTTTAGAAGACATGGTCCCTCATTCTACAGCATATATTTCTATGCAGATGTTTAATAAGCCTTGCACATTTATACCTCTTAAACCTCCAAGAAATACCCCAGCAATATATATTAGGACACTTGGAGGTATAAAAATAAATGTATTCTTAGGAAACATAAAATTAAGAGGAGACATAAATGTGTCTGTTAATCCAAGCTCAGATGCCGCATCTTAGCTGCACTGCACCCACAATTTAGAACTGCAGTGCAAAAATAGACTGGGTTAAGGAGGTGGAGAATTCCCATTTGACAGTTGTGTACTAGCATTTGTACCACCATCAGGAAACATATGATTTTAATTCTTACTGGGGCTCTGTTTTGATTTAGATTTACTTTATTTATTTATCTGCTTAGTGCTTGTTAACATTATAGGTACACAAGTCCAAACTTGATCTTTTTAGCCAAAGACTTGGACCTCAAGGCAAACAAATCTTCAACCAGTTAAGGTAATCAGTACAATGTACTCATAAAACACTGTTATACAAAGTACAGGTAATATACAGAGCACCAGAAACATAGCTATGGTACAGCAAAAATGGCATCCACCCCCGAGGCACAAGGTGTTAGGGGGTGTCATTTGCAGATCTGTTAATTCATATATAAACATACACATATATATCTTTTGTTTTTTTTTTTTCAATCCTCATATGTCCTCTGTGGGACGGTACGCCATGAGGGCATTCTTGTAGAAGAAAGGAGTACCAGATTAGAGATGGAACCATTTTTTTTCTCTCTGTCATGAGGCATAAGGCTTTATATCCTGGTGCTTCTCTTTACAGAAGTGAGGAGTGCCACATCAGAGAAGGGACATTTTTATTTCCTTTTTTTTCTTCTCTTGATTCTCAGCTTTGTGTTTGCAGTGCCGGATTGGGGAGAGGCACTGGGCACCAAATGAGTCATCTATGGCTCTGCAGAGCACAGAATGAATCCAACAAGGAGACTTATTAGCTAATGGGCTTTGTAGTCAATACACAGCAGACTGAATGATGAAAGACCAAAGTCAGAAGTTCAGATATCAAAAACCTGGTAGCATGTATGGCTGAAGTATAATATAAGAGTCTGCTGTAAAACATACTGAAATGCTACATGACAGGCAAAATCAGCCTGTTACCTTGCAACACTATAAAACGTGACAACATGAGGTTGTAATCTTCATCAGTGTCCCTACCCTTGCTTGGGTCATGTCATGTGTATGCTTGACAAGATATAAGTTCATCAAGAGTACATCTCTAAGGTGCAACTCATCAGTCACTGTTTTCAGTTGAGAATTGTTGCCAGTCTGGTTTGTACTAGCGCACCAGCAGTGATTAAATATTTGGGGATTTCCACTCTTCTCTGAGGTTGTGCAAGCCTGAAGTTAGTAAACATAAATAAGATAGGTCTTGAAGGCAACTCTCCAAATGGAAGGTCCAGTGGCTTTTGCCCCCGTGTAATTTTTTTCATGTGTTTGAAGTGTTGCACTTTGATTTAAAAGCCTGCTATCTCCAAAATGATTCAACATTTATTCATAAAATGTACAGGGGATGTTAACAGTGTGATTATCAATAAGCAACCACTGTACTGGGTTCCTTGCCCTCATAGAAGACAAAGGAACAACTGCATCTTTAATCTTCTTCTTTCGGCTTTTCCCAGTTAGGGGTCACCACAGCAGATCACCTGTCTACTCATGATTGGCAGTGGAGTTTTTACAGTGTCGAGTTACCAGCCCGGTGCCCAACCTTCCACAGAAGGCACACACACACTCACACCTAGGGCCAATTTAGAGAGTCCAATCCACCTGCAGCATGTCTTTGGGATGTGGGAGGAAACCGGAGCACCCGGAGGAAACCCATGTAACCACAGGGAGGACATGCAGACTCCACACAGAAGGCACCCCAGCCAAGGATCAAACCGGAGAACCTATTGCTATGAGGCGACAATGCTAACCACTGCACCACTGTGGCTGCCCAACAACTGCATCTTTAATATTAATTAAAAAAATGTAATTTTTAGTGTTACACAAATCTAGCAGAAGGAACTTTTGTATTCGGAAAAAATATACAGTATGTACATACTAAGAAGAAAAATATCACTTTTAGGCAGAAACATTCCTTTTAGGTCTGGAGTTATCTTTCATGACTGAATTATACTTTGGTAGCTTTAGTTTATTTTAGTCCGAAAACAACTGCAAGATACACCTTATTTATTTCCATCTGACTGTTTTGTAAAAGTTTCATTGTCATTTTACAATGGCTATTCTGCCCAAATTCCACCCTAAATTCAAATGAGAATTTCTCTGTACTACTTCAAGATATTCTTACGAAATTTTACAGACAAGATGCCTTAATAGTCCCACTTTCATTTTGTTTTTCAGAGCTCAAAAGCCTTTATGAAAAGTAGCCAAGAGAATCTCAAACAGGGACATGTTTCTCTATGTTTGTTATAACAAAAATATGGCAGAAACTATTACTTTTCCAAATAAAGGGAAATGATGTTTTAATCCAGTTGCACCGAACATTCCGATAATATGATTCTGATGCATACTGAGATTCTCAGCTTGCAGATATGCAAACATACATTTTTGTGAAAAAAAATAACTACATCAAACAATCGGCACTACCTAGCAATAAAGGATCCTTTCTCTGTAACAGTACAAAGTGTTAAAGCCAATTTCTTAGAATACTATAACATGACCCTCAGAGACACAATGCACTTAGCTGGTCATTCCATATGAAAGGACACAGTTTTTTCTTCTTCTACTGCAATTTACTGCAGATGAGTCTAAGATGGGGGGAGAGGGGTTATAAATCCAGCAGAAGGAACTTCCTTATTCAGTAGAGATATACAGTTTCACTTGTGATGCAATGATAACTCAGTAAAGAAGTACTATAAGCCTTTATTGCACTCAGCATACTGAGTAGTGGTTCACCAAAAGACTCATGAAGTAAAACCATAGGGTTCTGTCTTTGAAAGGGTATATGTCTGCAACACATTTCGATTTCATTACAAAACATTCAGCTAACAACATTGGGGCATTCAGCTGCAAAACACACCTAATAGTACAACTCATATTTTACAGCTTCTAGTGTAGCAGACTTCTGAATTTGACCTCACAGCTTTAGCTGCTCGAAAGCATGGCAAAGTACCCATGGTTTATTTTTCTCTGGTGAAATAGATATATACATACACACAGACATATATGTAAAAGATTTTTACTTCTGACATAATGAGAACTTGCTACACATATATTTTGGAGATTAGGTTTACCTGGCATTTTGTGCAGAGGTTAAATAATCCAATGTTGAAACCAAGCCTAGTGCCAGACTGTAACAACAAAGGCCTTCTAAAAAGATGTTTCTACTAGCTGTATATAAAGGCGGCCATATCCTTTGTTGACCAGGTTAGTCCCAGTAGGATAGTAGTCTCTTTTCAGGGAGACCTAAGGTTGTAATTATACTACTTAATCCAAAAACACAGAAACGAACCAAAAGGAAAGATAAATCCACTCCGTTTAATACGAAATAACAAATGGTACAAATGATAAAATGTGAAGCGCTTTTCGTCTGGATTAGTATCCAGACTTCATCAGACAAACAGTACATACTAGGTAACTGACAATTCAAATAGTTCACTCAATCTGCACTGACCAATCAGGTATGTTACGATGTAACAACCTGTTAAAGAAACAAACCCTGACATTCGGAGAAACTTCTGTCTTTTTAACTTACATTTGTTTTACAAGAAAACATTTCAGTTTTGCGCATGTTTAAAAATAGTCAAGTTACATGCAATTCTTTTTGTGTTTATGTTATAAAGGTAATGTATCATTATACCGCTGTGTTTTCCTTCTTTTTAAACAGTCCTATGGACAAGGTTTCCAGTTCTTCTAGTACTACGTAAAATACATATATACAGATAGATTACATCCATAGTGTGTTGTACGTATATATCTTGAATGTTTTAATCTCTTTATTCCAAGATTGTTGTTTTTTCAAGAAATTTTACGTATCCATATCATAATGTTTACCTTGCTGTGTGTTTTATATATAATGCAAGAACATATGGAGGTAGAAAACTATAAGGTTTCAATTTTACGTGTATTTAAGAATAGTTGAGTCCAATACATTGCTTTTTATGCGTGTCTCTTGAAGATAGTGTATTATTTCTACGTTTAATTTTTCCTTATTTTAAACAATCCTGTGGTCCAGTTTCATAGTTCTCCCAATGTTATTCATGTAGTACATGTGTAAATAAATAACATCCTTAATGTATAATCCACATATGTCTTAAATGTGAAGGTCTCGTTTCCCCGAGAATATTCTTTTCTTCACAAGGGATTTTAATAGTGGATGTCTCTATTTTTTCTATTGTGTTTGTAATACATGGTTAATTAATTAAAGTATAAAAATATATAAAAATATAAATATATAAAAAACGGATGTAAGGTTTCAGTATTAAATCTTTAAATGTCATTGATTTGTCGTAGTGACAAGGACCTTGCTGAATTTATTATGTTAATTATATGTCCTTAGTAAAATTCATAAATTAATTTAAAAACTGTTATTCTAAAATTTATTAGTTCTTATCTATGTATTAAATTTCATAACATCTAGTCCATTATGCAGCACTGCATAACTGTGTGTCCATAGTGATGACATTAGGTTTAAACATATATTAGACGTTTAAAATAAGTTAATACTGCCAAATATATGTGTAACAGTTTAACTGTCAGAGCTACAGTTGTAATCTATTTATGAACTCCTTATTGTAATTTCAACGCTTAAAATTGGAGAGTGTATTGCAATATTCTGAATTGCAAACTTGGTGATGGCATTCTGGGAAACAAACTTTATACTTAGTAGTGAATGGAAAGAAAGAATTTGTATTTACAAGAGATTTTTAGATGATATCTTTATAATTTTTGATGGAGACCATACTTTAGCAGAACAATTTGTCAACTTTTTAAATTCAACAACCGCATTTTTAAAATTTACAAAAAACTTTCAGGAATTAAAGATCAATTTCCTGGATGTAGAACTTAGAAAAAACCCCAAGGAAAGCAGGTATACAGCAAAACTTCACAGGAAAAATACATACTCAAATACTTTCTTACACTTTTCAAGTTCACATCCTCACCACCAAAAGAAATCTGTGGTGAAGGGTCAGCTCGTACGAGCGGCTAGGATGATTACACTAGATGAAGAATTTGACAGTGAATGTAATTTATTATATAACATGTTTACCCACCCACTTTTTGTAATTTATTATATAACATGTTTACCAACCCACTTTTTGGAGGACATCTTTCAGGAAGTCACAACAAAGAGAAAGAAAGGGATATATATACCTATTTTAAACACTTGTACAAGGAACCAGAGAGAAAGTACATTTGTTGAAACTTTTAATGATATAGTCAGGATAGAACCAACTACAACAGAGGACAGAAACACTGTAGAGACTATTTCAAACACAAGAAAAAACTATTCACTGGCTTTTACGTTTACATACTGCCCAGAAGCTACTGACATACAACGAATAGTGAGAAAATACTGGTTCTGCCTATCAATGGATAAAGATATTTCTAATAAATTGGATCTGGGTCCAACAATTACTTACAGAAGGGAACATAATATTAAAAATTTGTTGGAAACTAAAAGTATAATTAAGAAAACTAATGGGGGCACACACAGATGTGGTTCATGTAAATACTGTGCATTCATTGATGATTCAAATGTGTTCACAATAAGAAAAGAAAAATTCATCATCAAAGATACCTACAATTGTAACTCAAGTTCAATAGTGTATTTAGCCCAATGTTCACAATGCCCATCTTTTTACATAGGAAAAACAGATCGTCGTTTAAGAGACAGAATATATGAACATCTATATGCAATAAAAAAGAAAAAAGGTGAGAATGCATTAGCTAGACATTGTGAACAATATCCTGGGCATAAATTCAACTTCAAGATTATTTGTCAAACCAATAAGAAAAATATAGGGGGTAAATATTATAATGAAAACTTTATAAAACTAGAACTGGAGAGAAAAGAATTGATTTGGCAATTATGACTGAGAGCATGTATAAAACCAGGTTTAAATGAAACATGCTCCATAGCATGTGTATTAAAACTAAAAAGTCTGCTTAGATAGACATATTAATTGGATGATCAATATATAATGGTACAGTATACCCATCGAGAAGTATCTAACAAAATTCTAGTAAATCCATTTGCTATCGAAAATTATACCAATACAATCCAGTATGGAATACATACTAGTCTACCTCAGTGGTTTCTAACAAATATATATTTAATCGCAAACTTTCTGGAAGACCGTTAAAGAGTTAAAAATGAAAGCCTAATTCTAAGACATGACTTAGTATAATTAAGTAACATATAATGTCTTATAAACGGCAATTTTAAACATCAATAATTAGAAGATAGTTAAGATTGGACAACTGTGGCTAGTTATACAAAACGATAATTATCAACACATCATAACAACTATGGGCATAAATAGATCTGCACATATTTATGTCTAATATGTTTTGGATATTCATTTTTTCACGTGACAAAATCATTGTACACCATCATTACACACACATTTGGAGCATCAATGAACATAGGTTCAAAACATTTTAAACAAGAACTAATTTATATGGAACTAAGTTATTAACTATAAATTATTTTTAACACATAACTATTTACAAAATCTTCTGATTACTACACAAGTGTTTACAATGTCATAAGTAACTGTAGAACTCATATCCAATATATTTATTGATCATACACTGTTTATCAACGAAGCCCTGACAACTTATAATTCAGAATATTGTAATACACTCTCCAATTTTAAGCGTTGAAATTACAATAAGGAGTTCATAAATAGATTACAACTGTAGCTCTGACAGTTAAACTGTTACACATATATTTGGCAGTATTAACTTATTTTAAACATCTAATATATGTTTAAACCGAATGTTATCACTATGGACACACAGTTATGTAGTGCTGCATAATGGACTAGATGTCATGAAATTTAATACATAGATAAGAACTAATAAATTTTAGAATAACAGTTTTTAAATTAATTTATGAATTTTACTAAGGACATATAATTAACATAATAAATTCAGCAAGGTCCTTGTCACTACGACAAATCAATGACATTTAAAGATTTAATACTGAAACCTTACATCCGTTTTTTATATATTTATATTTTTATATATTTTTATATTTTAATTAATTAACCATGTATTACAAACACAATCGAAAAAATAGAGACATCCACTATTAAAATCCCTTGTGAAGAAAAGAATATTCTCGGGGAAACGAGACCTTCACATTTAAGACATATGTGGATTATACATTAAGGATGTTATTTATTTACACATGTACTACATGAATAACATTGGGAGAACTACGAAACTGGACCACAGGATTGTTTAAAATAAGGAAAAATTAAACGGAGAAATAGTACACTATCTTCAAGAGACACGCATAAAAAGCAATGTATTGGACTCAACTATTCTTAAATACACGTAAAATTGAAACCTTATAGTTTTCTACCTCCATATGTTCTTGCATTATATATAAAACACACAGCAAGGTAAACATTATGATATGGATACGTAAAATTTCTTGAAAAAACAACAATCTTGGAATAAATAGATTAAAACATTCAAGATATATACGTACAACACACTATGGATGTAATCTATCTGTATATATGTATTTTACGTAGTACTAGGAGAACTGGAAACCTTGTCCATAGGACTGTTTAAAAAGAAGGAAAACACAGCGGTATAATGATACATTACCTTTATAACATAAACATAGAAAGAATTGCATGTAACTTGACTATTTTTAAACATGCGCAAAATTGAAATGTTTTCATGTAAAACAAATGTAAGTTAAAAAGACAGAAGTTTCTCCGAATGTCAGGGTTTGTTTCTTTAACAGGTTGTTACATCGTAACATACCTGATTGGTCAGTGCAGACTGAGTGAACTATTTGAATTGTCAGTTACCTAGTATGTACTGTTTGTCTGATGAAGTCTGGATACTAATCCAGACGAAAAGCGCTTCACATTTTATCGTTTGTACCATTTGTTATTTCATATTAAACGGAGTGGATTTATCTTTCCTTTTGGTTCGTTTCTGTGTTTTTGGATTAAGCAGCTGAAGTTTCGTCAATTGGTGACTGGTTGTAATTATACTACTTGGGGAAATTTGGCCAGGGCACTAGGGAACATCCCACACTCTTTTCTGTTTCCTTTGTGTGATGGGCAAAAGGATGACTGCTCTGTAGAGGAGGAAAAGATTGGCAATGGATTCATATTTTGGATGCACAGATCATGGTTTGGATGAATGTAGATTATCTGATAGGACTTTGCTTAGCATGTTGGATGAAAAAAAACCACAAGTTGATAAAACTGTGTCATGGAGTCAGATTGAGAATGCTGTGGTGAAGTTGGAGATGTTCAGCAGGAAGACTGTGTGGATAAGGATAAAGATCTGTTTGCAACACTTCTATTCTGAAGCTAGTGGGTGAAGCAACGTCCACTGTACAGCATACTTTACTTCCTACCTATGCTCAAATTTTCAAAGACTCAGTGCCAAAAACTCTTCCTTTTCAGCTTCTCCTCATAGACTACCTGTTATATGGATATTTTCTATGAATACAGAAATGATGCACAAGTATGACATTTGGATTTTTCTGTCAGAGAAATTACAGCATTTATAAACATGGGCGAATCATTTCTTTTGGCTGTAGAATTTCTACTGAAATGTGACATAAAAAGTTTGTGCTACTTGGGTGCATTATGATATGATTTAAATATACACCTTAAACAATGTTTGTTGGTTCAGTTTCTCTCTGTGGATACTGAGGAAAAACAAATTCCTTCTTATTTTTCTGCATTTTGTCATTCACTGCTGGACGTATAAAAAAAGATAGCTGACTTTAGACTGGGGCTTATGAGGTTTGGGGAGTTTTAAAAAATGACTGATTCTTCTTCTTTTGTACACATACCTAGTGTGGTGCAAATTGCTAGATTAAAAGCTTATGTACATTGTAAAGGACAGCTGAAGACATGTTTTCATTGTGGGGCTTATGATCATTTGAGTGAAACATGACCTAAAAGAAAGTGTTCCCATTGTGGTCACAGTATAGCTAAATAGGAAATGTTATGCAGGAAATGTAAATGTACGGGACATTTTTGGTGATTATCTACAAATAAAGGCTTTTGAGACACAAGTCTTTGAGGGTTGGATAGATAGGTAAGAGAAGTAAGAAACAAAAGTTGATATGAATGATAAAAACTTGGCAAAAAAGGCAAGGCTGATCTATCCTTATGCACACTTATTGCTGACAGTATACTAGATGAAGAGAAAAGGTTAGTAGTACTTGAGTGCTGCAAAATTATTAATTTGTATGTATTTTGTTTTAGACAGTAGATTATAATCAAGAGTCCCATAAATGGCAAAAGTATTTTTTTATGAGGACTTACAATAGTTTGGATATTCGGTACGGACCTTTGTAAAGGTACAGTTTCATTATATAATGCTACCCTCACTCTTTTGGATCTTTTGGTTCCTCCACCATTTAATTGTTGTTTAAGCCCCTAGAAATTTGAAAGAGAGGGAATTTTTGTTTTTGAAACTACAGTCTCCTAAGCTATTATTTTAGTTGGAGATTTGCATTGTCATCTTAGTAAGGGGAAGGGGAAGACTGACATTCAAATATTTTATGACATTTTAAAACAAGGGCAATTGTGTTAGGGTCCAGAATTAGGCTACACTTACAAAAGAGACATTTTGAAATCAGTAACTGATTATTGTCATATACATCAGAATTGGAATTATTATAGTA
Organism: Protopterus annectens; assembly: GCF_019279795.1. Lineage (NCBI taxonomy): Eukaryota > Metazoa > Chordata > Ceratodontiformes > Protopteridae > Protopterus > Protopterus annectens. Next base: position 286,999,615 of record NC_056731.1, read on the forward strand.
TTTCAATGTTACCTTCCCAGTTTCTGATCTTATGGCTATTTGTTGTCCGTTTAATTATAATTTAATGAAATACTGTTAGGAAAGTACATTAAAAAATTTACAGGGTCAATTTTAGAATCTGAAGAATAGCATAAAGAGTTTTTTGTATTCATGGAATGATCATTTAACATTAATAGAGCATATTTTAACTTGAACTGAATGGTAGGTTAGTTTCAAACATAAATATAAAAGGGAAAATTGTAGATTAGAAAAACAATTGATGGATGTTAAGAAAAGTGAATATTTTTGTTAACTCGTGACAATCCAAGTCATCTCTACCATTATCTGAAAATACATGTAGGATTACTTTAGAGAATACACTAACTCAACTACTAATCACCCATCCTGTCATGTATAAACCTGATAACTGCCCAGCTCTATCTGACCTTGTTCAAATCTATACTAACTTTAAGTCTCTTAGGTCAGCTGATAAAGTATTGCTTGAATTTATCAAAACTTATAACTCACAAGGAGACTCCTTATACTGACACAAAATTGCTAAATACTGCAATTCTCTTCCTCAACATATTCTATCCCTCACTAATACTCATAACTTCACACAGGCCCTAAAACAATACTTCTCAAATCATTGGATATGCTCCTGCTGTCCCCTCACATAGCCTTGTGTCCTCCTAGGCGATGACACTTCCAATGTTTTTAGATGATTCGATTCTTCTTTTTCTTTTTCACTTAATCTTTAATATATATATATATATATATATATATATATATATATATAAAACACAAAAAATTGTTTAATACTGTTTTGTTCTGAATTTTCTGATGTAATGATGTTTTGTTTATTAATGCTGATTATTAATGATGTATCATATGTAACCATTACAACATTTTGCTTTTTATATGGTTCTTCCTCACATTTTGTATTTAATGGCTTTAGTGTTTAACTGTGTTACTTCTCTGGAGCTTTTCTCTCCAGGTCTCAACTGAAAATGGGCTAATTGCCCAGTTGGACATTAGTAATGCAATGTAAATAAATAAATACATAAAATTGTGTACTGTTACTGAATATCAGGTTAACTTATCACTATATAAGCAGAGGTATAGAGTGAAATGCACAAGTGCTGAGATTTTACCTTTTTTAAGTAAACAGGGTAAAATTGAGCCTAGTTTATTGAAGTGTCATCAGAATGTTTTCAGAATGTTGACAAGTGCATTGCTGAAATTTATTTTTGACTTTAAAAGTGAAAGGCACAAGTGATGAGATTTCATATTTTTAAGTAAACAGTGTAAAATGGATGCTAGTTTAACTGTCTTAAGAATGATGAAAAGTGTATTGCTGATTTTTAATCCACTGTTATGCAGTGTGTAGAGACATATGTTTCTCACATTTATAAACCACATGGTCATTCACAAAGATAGTGTCTGAGTTGGAAAAGTCTGATAATGAACAGTTGGTAAATTAATAGCGATCACTGAATTAAATAATGTTCTAGGAAGGTTTCTAAAGATGCTTATCCAGGAATGGATGGAATTCCCTTTTCAGTTTATATTTCCTTGACATTAAGTCAAAAGTCTATTTTTCTTTAAATATTAAATGAATGGTTATGGCAGGGAATATAGTATAATGATATATGTGAAGGGGTTTTACGATGTATATACAAAAGGCGTGATAAACCTTTTCTTTCTAATTGGAGACCCCTGATGTTATTGAACACTGATTAAAATATTTTTTCTAATATTATACAAGTTAGGTTATCAAGGATTATGATGAAATTATTTCATCCTGGTGTTTTTGAGATCAAATGGGAAACTTTTTCAGGATTGGCTGATTGCCTTAAGGGAACTAAATAATAATATACATGGTGGCAGAGTGGCACAGCAGATAGTATTGTCACCTCACAGCAAGAAGTTCTCTGGCTTGATTCTTGGCTTAGGTATGTTCTGTGTGGGGTTTGCTTGTCCTCCCTGTGTTCTTGTGGGTTTCCTCCAAGTGCTCTGGTTTCTTCCCACGTTACAGAGATGCAATGGACACTGTTAATTGGCCATAGGTGTGAGTGTGTGTGCTAGTGAGTGACATGGAAGAACAGCTGTGGTGGGGCTAGCCACCTGGTGGTATGAGCCTTGGCTCTAAATAATTGTGATTGTCACTACTGAAGAGACACCTGACCCCATGTCCAAAATTGAGAAAAGGGATTGTAGATGGATGGCTGGATGGCTGGATGGATGGACACATTACACCCATGGTTTACTACTCTCATGTGATATAAAACAAGCTTTTGATACTGTGGCACACTCTAGTTTGTAGGATGTTTTATCAAGATACAATATCATTCATAAGGTGCTTAATGTATTTCAAAACATTTTTCCCATTCCAGGGTACATCTCATAGTTAATAGGACATTACAAAACTGCATACGGGTTCTTAGGCTGTTAAGTATGGATGTCTTATTACTGTTTTATTATTTAGTTTGGTATGGATATGTTAATTTTAGTTAATTCTACTCCATGTATATATAAATCTGTCCAAGTGCTCCCGCATTTACTTTTCAGTTGCAGATGAGTTGACTATAATAGCTAATAGCACACAGGAATTGTCCATTGTCTGTCAGTCAGCTGAGACCATATTAGCTGTTCTAGACCTTTTTTCAATATGCAAAAATGTAAAGGTTTTGGACATTCCAGTGTTTTTTAATATTTCATTTTCTTTAGATTGTATTACTCTTTTGGGAATTTGTTTGGACATGAAACTATCTATTATAGTCAGTGGGATAGGATATTATTTCCCTTGTTCCTTAATAGATTGGAAGACTTTTTCACTATCTTATCAGAAGAAAGTATATTTAATTCAGTCTGTTGTACTGAGGAAGTTGAATTATGTGGGGAACATTTTCCCCTTTCCAAAATCTAGAGAATCACAGTTGTTGACTATGATTGTTGATTTTCTTTTAGAGGAAGGGTATAAACTGAACCCAATAAAAAGAGGGATTGTATACTGTAAAGTGAATGACGGAGGAGTAGCTTTGCATAATCCAATAGTATATCTTTCTTCCTTTTGCTTATATTGGATAATTGCACTAAAAGGACTTTAAACAAACTGAAGAACCACAAGTAAGTCGGGTGAAAAGATGTTTTATGACATTTAATGTTAGGATGATTAGCTGTTAAGGGTCTGAGGAAGGATAAAATTAAAGAGGATAAGCTTTGTTGTTTTTGTAATTGTAAAGAATTTACGGAACACTTTTTGTTAGCTTGTCCCAGAATACATTGTTTTTGTGTGAGCGTGTCCTGAATGTTGTGGATTAACTGAAGTGATAAATTGCTTTATAATAAACTATGGAATTGTTCATTAGTAATGGGGAAATTGAATCACTGGTTGTGGCAGAAAGAATGGAGATGATTTATCTATGGTATACTTTCCAGTTCTTATATTATGATTTTTGTCATTTATTAACATTTTGTCAGTTTAGTGTCTTTTTCTAAGTGTGTATGTAACAAATTCAAAGTGTGATCAATAAAGCACACCTACTCTTGTTGATAGCTGCCATGGAACCTTTTGAATAGACTTGAAGTGCCACCAATTCAAGCAGATAGGACCTTGATTTAAAATCTCATCTGAAGGTTGGCACCTTCAGGAATCCTGCAATGCAACATTAGGGGAATGATGCAAAAATGCTGCACTGCAGTGCCAGCATTTTCAAACAAATTCATTAAATTACCTGGATTGGGAATAAAACCCACAGCCTTCTGATCTTCCAGCAGCAAAGTCAAGCACTGTACCTGCTGAGCATGGATACTGACAATATGTAAGTTTCCTAAAGGTGGCACACAATAAAAAAATAAAAGTTAGGGACTTCTAATAAGATACTTGGCTAAAAACACATACATGGGTACCCAGTGGAATGTACTCCTTCTGAGATGGTGCACCACTTTTGACATTGAAAGAATCAGATAATTATAATTGCAGTGCTGATCTTCAACAGATAGTATTCATTCAAATGATCCTGCAACTACCATTTGCTTTCTTGCATCACTTTCCAGCCAAAAAAAATGGTGCAAACATTCTCTATACTCCAAATGAATACATCAACCATAATATACTTCCACATGCTGCTATGGTGCACCCTACTCCCATATCTATTGCTATAACAATTACAAATAAATAAATAAACAAATAAATACAAGTGTATTGTGCTGTGGGCAGATTGTATTGCTACCACTGCCCACAGAGCTATCTGCTTTTCTGTTAGAAAAAGTGGAAGAACATTAAATCACAGTATTGGGCTTCAGATTGGAGCTTTCACATACTACTCTCTGTCCCTAGCCCTGCCAAGCCACAGAAATGATCACTATAATGTGATCATCCTTAACCTACCATTTGCTTTTTTCCATTCACCTGCCTCCAATCACTCATAACCTTCCATCTCCAAAATATGGAGAAGTGCTTTTTACACAGCATGGACTAAACAGACACAATGTGAACAATAGGAGCACACAAAACTTCATTTAGGATGTTTACAGCATGGTTAATAACATTCTCTTCATACTTAAAATGTTGTTTGATGAGTTAATATGAGTCAATATTATTTACCATGGTTATTCTTAAAAAAAAAAAAAAAAAACAATGAAACTGTGACAGACCTCTTCGATGTAGAACAGTGTGGAAGATGGAATTTTAAACAATCAAAGTGAGGAATGTTCCTTGTAATGAGGTGCAATTGAGAACTATACTTCCTTTTCTCCCCAGACAGAAACACACTTCTGGTATTCATCTGTAATAGTCGAAAGTCATAAAAAAGACAGAGAAATGTATGCTGCTACAGAGAGCTATAGATGCCACTACAGGGAACTATACCTGTCAAATGTCCTTGATACTGACTCATATTTTTGCCCTCGTAAACCACTGAGGATCACCTGCTGTTCTATTACCTTACAGTCATTTTTTAAAAAAATTTCCTGATTTGGGGCCTTCTGTGCATTATTTTTGTCTGTCTACAGAATTCTTGATCAAAGAAGTTGAGAGGTATGCAGTAGGGAACCATATCTCTCAATTGCCCCTGAATTTGTAGAATATCTTTGATTCTGCCTAATGTTTTTGTCCTGTCACTGATTTTAATTCACTGAGAATTATAGACAAGTGAATATACTTCTTGTTGTTCAGAAAATGTGCGTAGATGCAAAACATATTATTCTATTAAATCTTAAAGTGATTTAGAGAAATATTTTAAAAAAGCCCCTAATTCTGTTCCTCCGTTATTTTTGGCTATGCCAAGAGTTCTTGTATGGAGATCTCTCCCACTGAGGTAAAGTACTAATAAATAAAAATAAAACAAAATGTGCATATTTTGCTGTGGGCAGTGCCTTTGTTACCACTGCCCACAGCTTTCAGTTTTGTCTGACATCTTTCTACAGTTTAGAAAGAAAAACACGTACCTACAAAGGAAAAACTGCCCACAGGTTCACATCTCTCACAACAATCTCTATTAATATGACTACTTGACTGAAGTTTGCAGGGAAAGCAATGCAATTGCTTGCCTTTTCCCTTAACAAATGATTACAAGAGACTTCAGGCTAAAAAAGCACTGTGATCAGTTGCAAAGACAATGAATTCCAGATGCTTAAACTGCATTTTAATAGAACATGGGCTGGCTGCTCATGTCCTGTTACTATAATAAAAAAAGCAATAAAGTAACTGTATTTTTTTTAAAACTGAGGTGCTAGTGTGTCTTGGTGTGGCATTGTCTATGTGAGAGAGGTAAATAGTTGTAAAAATAGTTTGCAAAAACATCCTGCTGCTTCAGAGGTGCTCTTCTCAGCACCCACAGTGTGCCCAGTAATGATTCCTTCTGTAATTCGTATGGAGATACATGTATCGGTAACATATCTAAATATGATTGTAGATTATTTTTTATAAGGCCTGTGGCTCCTGTCACTATTGGAACTGTTTTGGTATCTTTCTTCCACATTGTTCTCATTTCTGCCTACAAAACCTGATATTTTATGACTTTGTGTCTCTTTGTATGCAAGACACTGTTGTCACTGGATGTAGAGATTTCAGTGATCAATGCTACTTTTGTCTTCTTTTTATGGACCACTATATCGGATTTTCTTGCATCTGTCTTTTGAACTGCTGGTAGTGGGTGCTCCCATGTGATGTACACTTCATCATTTTCTATTATGCTTTACGGTTCATGTTTCCAGTGTTTTTTAGCTACTTCACTATTATAATGTTTGCACAATCTTCAGTGCAACAGTCTTGCCACATTATTATGCCTTTCACTATACAGTCCTTCTGCCATTAGAATGTCACAACCAGGAACAAGGTATGCAACTGTTTCCAGTTCTGTTTTACTAAACCTACATTTGTCTGGTTCTCCCACATGTTCAATGGACTTTGTAAACCAATGTGTATGTAGTCCACTATCTTTGGCCACCAGTATTTACCTTTCATCTTTTGGTTTGAATTTGCCTCTCCTTAACCATTCCTGCATTCAATCCTGATCAACATGAGGTTGTTCCAGGAGTTTTCTACACTTGCAACTATATTTATGCATTTTCCACATTTCTTGCTTTCTCGTCTGATCCTTCACCTTATATTCTTTCTTTTCTTTTTTTGGCACATTCAGTTGCTGCCTGATTTTTATCTACTTCTGGTTTGATTTCCATTCCCACTTTACGCCAATATACTTCTACTAGACTAAGAAGGGAAGTCATCTTAGATTTGTTTTACTCATGTTTCAAAACTTTTACTATGTTTGGGTCTTTTGAGGTCAGCAGATATGTGTGGAGTCCCACAATTGCAGCTCTATACATGTAATCAATTTCAAGGAGGCCCATACCTCCTTTGGAATGGGGGAATATATAATCTTGGTACACACTCATTTTTATAAATCATTTGGTGAGCATGAAGCATCCTTCTTGTTTTTCTTTCTAATCTGTCCAACACCTTTTAGGGCTAGTCAATCACTCCAAAACTGTAAGTTAGGACAGGAAGAGCAAATTGGTTTATAGCTTGAACTTTGTTCGTAGATGTCAATGCTGTTTTCAGGATTAATTTAAGTCTTCTGAAATATTCATTACTGAGTTTTATTTGCATTTTTTCATGTTTTATTGTTGATCCATCATCAATTCCCAAATATTTATACACTCCATCTTGTTCAAGTTCTTTTATATCACATTCTTGCCCCAAACTGATGTTTTTTTGGTGTTGTAGCTTTCCTGCTTTAAAGGTTGCTTTTGATTTATCAAGACCAAATGACATTCTTATATCTTCTGAAAAAGTTTTGACTACTTGGAATTCTGCTTTCAGTTCCTCACCTGATTAGCTATACAGTTTTAAATCATCGACAAAGAGAAGATGAGAAGTCTTTTCACTTTGTTGCTTTCTGGGAGCCAAATTATACCCATGACCTGATCTGTTAAGCAGACAGCTTAATGGGTTAAGGGCAAGGCAAAATAGCAACAGTGACAGAGAGTCACCCTGGAGTATCCCCCTTTGAATTTTCATCCCTGGAATAATAATTTGTCCTTTATCATGGCCTAACTGCAAAGTGGTCTGCCACTGTTTTATGGTTGCTGTGATGTAGTTTATCAGTGTAGGGTGTATCTTATACATTTTTAAGTACTCTTTTATCCATGAATGTGGGATACTGTCAAATGCTTTTTTGTAGTGTCTGTCCCTGCCATATGTAGATTTTTCCCTTTTTACAGTTCTCCACTATGACTTTATTTAACAAGAAATGGTCCTTTATTCCATATGACTTTCTTTTATTACCCTTTTGTTCTATTGCCATAATTGAGTTTTCTTCTATATGACTATAAACTCCGTCAACATCAATTCCAGTGTATAGTTTGTACATTGTCGGAAGGTAAGTTACTGGTCTATAATTTTTAGGATAGCTTACAGGTTCACTGTCAAGTAGGAGCATTGTCTTTCCTGTTGTTAGCCAGGCTTGTGTCTATTCAGGGTGTGCATATAAATAGTTATTACTCATGGCTAAATCTTCATGCAAAGATGTTAATACTTTTAGCCAGAAGTTAGGTACTGCATCTAGGCCTGGGGTTTTACAGTTAGAGGATTTTCTTAACTTTGTTTTAATCTCTCTGGCCGTTACTTCATCCCATTTCATATCCTGTACATTTGAACTTCTTATTATTTATTTTAATTTTTCTGTCCATTTAGCATCTTTGTTATGTTCCACAGCATCTTCATAAATACTTCTCCAAACTGTATCTATTTCTTCATTTTTTGGTGGTCTTTCAATTTATTTTACCTTGCTTCCCAGTTCTCTATAAAACTTTTTTCAGTCATCAATAAATTGGTTATTTTGTACTTTTCCTTTATATTTATCTGTGTATCTCCTAAGTTTTTCTGTCTGTGCTGATATTTTTAGTTTATTATTTGTGATAGTGCATGATAAACCCTGATCCATTATAATACTTGCTTTCATCACATTTATATTTCTAAGTATTTTTGTTGATCTGTTCCCTATTCTATACTCTTCTAACAGTGACACTTTTTGTCTTAATTGCTTTATAGTTTTCCCTATTCGATACTTCCATGATGGCATTCAATTTCTCCCCTTCCTTTCCATTACTACCCTGTGCTCTTGTGGTAGAATTTTCTCTGTTATTAATTTATCTGCACAGTAATATATCCTGTTTACTTATGTTATATTGCATGGATCTCTATGGACAGTCCTAATTATGTTCATTTGTTTTATCAAACGTCTAACGTTTTGGTTTTGGTTGACTTTCTGTAGTCTATTTCTTTGAGTGATCTTAATATGTCTGTCCATCTCTATCAAATCAAGTAACTCTTCTCTTAGATCATTTTCTTCTAAACTGAGGGTACATTTTTGTTCATCATTTCCTGCGGGCATTCTATAGAAAGTTCCAGAGCTTCTTCCTTTTATACATGTTGTTAGCATGTTTGCATTATGCTCCATACTACAGTTTTGTGTCATGTTCCATCTTATAATATTTGGTCATGCTTCTTCTTACAACCCTTTTTATGCTAGATCTTACAATCTCCATATCATGCTCCATCTTACAACTCTGTGTCATCTGCCATCTTACAACCTTATGTCATGCTCCATCTTACAACACTGCGTCATACTCCATCTTACAATCCCTATATCATGCTTCATCTTACAACTCTGTGTCATACTCCATCTTACAATCCCTATATCATGCTCCATCTTACAACTCTGTGTCATACTCCATCTTACAACCTTATGTCATGCTCCATCTTACAACTCTGTGTCATACTCCATCTTATAATCCCTATACCATGCTCCATCTTACAACTCTGTGTCATACTCCATCTTATAATCCCTACATCATGCTCCATCTTAATAAAATTCAGGGATATCTATACAAAACAATTCTTTGGAAGGAGCATCCTCTTAATCTTACCAGACCTACTAAATCTAAGGGCACACTGAGAAAGGGGCTCATTTTCAAAAAGCTGTGCATTTGATGATTTCAGACAAATGTTTCTATCTTAGTTTCCCCAGAAATTCTTGTAACAGTATTCTTTCTTCGTTTTTTTTCATGTTGGTCAATGTAAAGCATTGTAACTGATTGTAGCACGACATAGTACTGCGTGTGCTACATCTCTTAAGATATATTCCAAAAAAAATACTTCACAGCCCTCTATAAAAAGTTGTACTCCATGACCTCCTTACCTTCCTTGCAACTTCAGATGCCATCTTCTTTGAATATTCATCCTATTTTGTGCCACCCTTTTCATTTCCTTTACCTTTAAGTGAATCTTTCATAATTAGGAAATGATCTGACATTTGCTCTGAACTGTATCACTGTCATAGTATGGTTGTGTAATTTTCAACAAACACAATGCAACCCCCTTACTCAACCCAGCTTTAATATTATTTCATATCTTCACAACAAAGTCTATCACTTGATGGATTTCAGTTCCATCCTATACCTTGCACCACTTTGACATAAGTGCAATCCAATCTAGTCCTAGAGTTCTGCGAATCTATGTACTCACTGTGAAACATGCTAAGGAATGATATTAATCCCAACAGTTTCTCAGCATTGTGTTATAGACCACCACAATGTATATATGAGAGTTCTGGGTGTGTAACAGACCACCCTGCAATCTTTCACATGAGCTCTGAATCCAATGTTATTTTTTTGACCGAAAACATGCATTTCATTTTTACCCAAGTCTTTTGTAAAAAATTAATTTTACTAGTGTAAAACAATAACAAAATTCCCCAGTAGGTTAAGCATTTTTAATTTTTCTTGTTTAAACTTTTTTGAAGCATTAAACTATAAATTATGGTCAGAAATGATTCTCAGGCATCTAGTTTATTTACATAATGACTACTTTATGAACTGTGTACTAAGTGAAGTTAGGTGTATTTATGTGTGTGTGTGTGTGTGTGTGTGTGTGTGTGTGTGTGTGTGTGTCTGTGTGTGTGTGTCTGTGTGTGCGCATGTGTGTGTGTGTTTGTGTGAGTGTGTGTGTGTGTGTGTGTGTGTGTGTGTGTGTGTGTGTGTGTGTGTGTGCGTGTGTGTGTGCGTGCGTGTGTTCGAGTGTGTGCACAACAAAAACTAGGAGGATGGAGGGAGTGGCTACAGCTGCAGTAATCATTTTAACATCTACTGTTATGGTAAATTCATCTTGCACAACTTACTATGTTCTTCATGTTTATTAGTGCTGCAGTAGCCTTAATTATATGGGTAGATTACCATAGCTAGCTATATTTGGGAGGCGGACTGAAAAGGATCCAGGATCTTCTGAAGAATGGTTCCAGAATAGTCCTAGCAAAACTTAATCAAGACCTAGAGAACGAATCAAGCTTATAGTGCTTTGCAAAGTATGTACAGAAGACCAAGTAACAGCTTCTAGAATACTTCTAGACTCCAACTCTTTCCAAAAAGCATAGATGAAGCTAAGGCCCTGGTAGAGTGGGTCTTGACCCTGCCTGGAATTGTTTTGTTATGGTGCGTATAACAAAAGTAATAGCCTGAGACAGCAATTGGAAACAGCCTGTTTTGACTCAGGTTGTCCCTTCTTCCTACCTGTGGACATCCAGAGTATGGAGTATTCTTTCTCTCTCATTTTCAGTTTTAGGAAAGAAAATGGAGAGATGGATAGTTTGGCTTAAAGTAAACTTGGATATCACCATAAAAGAGGGATTAGTTCTCAAAGAAACCCTGTTCCTGTGTAAAATGAGGTAGGGTTGACTCACCATAAGAGCTTGCAATTCAGATATCCTTCTTGCAGAGACCAGACCAATCAGTACAACTGCTTTCCATGTTAAGAACCTCAAGTCAGCCAGATTACCTGGTTCAAATGGAGCAAGCATTAGTTTCACTAACACAAATTTAAGATCCCAAGGAGGAGCCACCAATTTACTTGAAAGCCACAGAAAACCCAATTCAAGAACATGTTATCATGAGACTACCTTGAAAGAGGAGGATCCATTGGCAAACATGCTGAAATGGCCTCTAAATGAACCTTGATAGAGGAGTAAGAAGGGCTGTAGGATAATCACTCACACAAATACTGTAAAACCAGAGAACTACTAGCCCTGAATGGATGCTGGTTATATTGTTGGCACCAACTAGAAAATCTTTTCTGTTTGCTAGTAGATGATTTTCTAGTAGCAGGCTTTCTTGCCTCCATTACTACATGCTGTATGTCCTCAGAAAATAAGAGCCTAAAACAAATTAAGACCCTATCATCCAGGCAGTCAATTGGAGAGGATGGAAAGGCATACAGGATCATTCCTGTTCAAAGAAAATATATTTGTCTTCCTGGCCTTCTTGCATGGAGTCCTGGAACAGAACTTTGTCAGTTGATAGTTCAGAGAGGAGACAAAGAGGTCTACTTGAGGAACTCCCCATGGCTGGATTAAATCTTGAAAGACATCTTGATCTAGTTTCCATTTGTGAATGTCTACCTTGTTCCTGCTCACCTTGTCTACCACACACTTTTACTTTAATGGAATTTAGGATGCCTGTACAGTAAGATTAGTCTGTGAAGCTATATCCTAAGCATTTTCATAACATGGCTAGTCTGAAAAAGGGGTACGACCTGGTTCCCCCTTGCTTGATGTATTACATGACTGTGGTATTTTCTGTAACAACTTGAAGAGGGACCAAAGATGGTTCAGAGAGTTGAGTGCTTTGATCAGGGCATCTCCTTGATATTTGTTTGCTTGCATCTGTCCTTGGTGTCACACACCCCCTGCACTTTTATCCCTCCCCAAGCAAAGTCCAAAGTGCCCATGGTGACTTACTGCTTTGGAGCAGGGATGGAGAAGGGGAGACTTGGATTTAAGGATATCTGTTGTCAACATCAAGAAAAATTCTGTTCTGACAAACCCTAGTACTGGAATCTGAAAAGATAAATGGTGTTGATGGTGGGATTAAAGTGATTTCAGATACCACAGCATCTTTCTCATGTGGAGTCTTGCCAGGGGTATCATGAAAATCAGATGCCATGAGAAACAAAATTCTGAGGTATTCCTTTACAGTGACTGAAGTCTGGGCGGAAAACATTAGAAATACATCTTTGTAAATATCAGATTTTTCTGTTGGAAGAAAAGCTCTTTGAACTGAGATATTTAGTTGGCATCACAGGAACACAATCATGTGTGAGGGTGTAAATAAAGACTTTTGAATGATCTCTTGGAATCCCAGCTTGTGCAAGAGATCTGTCATCCAGGAGAGATGCCTGTCATTTTGAAAAATACTCCAAAAAGATAAGCAAGTAATCTAAATATAGAAAAATGTGAATATTGTGTAGCCTGTAATGGGTATAACTGGAGCTAGACACATTGTGAACAATCTTGGTGCAGTGGATAGTCCAAAGGGTATGACAGATAATTGATAATGTGATCCAGACGCACAAAACCTGAAGAAAAGCCTAAAGTCTGGATGAACAGGAGTGTGATGACAAGCATCTTTTAAGTCTAGTATTATCAGGAAACTTGAAAGGGGAAGATATGGTAATAGGTTGCAAAATGACATCATTATAAATTTGAGAACTATCATAGGTTTGGAAAAGAAAGATTCAGAACTGGTCTCCAAGCATTTTTTTTCTTTAGCACTAGAAACATCCTTGAATAAAACCCCTTCCCCATCTGGGAAGGATGAACTGGTTCTATCACTCCTTGGGATGGCATGTGATGAAGAACAGGAGGAAACAAAACAGCCTGATCTTCTGTAGGATGAGAAATGAATCCCAGAAAGGAGGAATTTCCTCCCACTGCCATCTATAATCCTGTTGAATTATTTTCATAACCCAGTTGTCTGAAACAATTTGTTGCCAAAGAGAAAAATGGAGATTCAGACATTCTGGTGGAGAATAGTGGCCAGGTTGGGAGGGGGGTGGGGTCACAAGTTCTATTGAATAATCATACAGACTTGTTGGACTGTCCTTGGTTTTGGCAGGTTTCAGACTTCTTTTTATAAGCCCCTTGCCTTAAATGTTTGCTTACCTGAATTCTGATCAGACCGTTTATTCTGTTTTTTTTTTTTTTGTTGTTGTTTTTGCCAAAACTGGATGAGGAGAAAGAAAATACTTTGGACAATTTGGAAAATGATGGCTGAAAAATCTTAGAGATTCACTAGATCAGTTTACCCCTTTCATCACACTTTTTGATCATCTCTGCAGTGGGCTGGGGGTGGGGGTGGGGGGGCACACTAAATATCTATCTAAGGGAAAATTTTAAATTCCATTTTTTAAAATCATCTGTGACTTTCTGAGAGTACAGCCAAGCAAACCTCCTTAAAACAGACCCAGTGGCCACAGTATCAACAGAATCCTACACACACTGCAGACAGTCAGCAGTGACCTGTGCAACAAAAGAAACTAAGCTATTTAAATCATTTTTTTCATCACAAGAAAAAACTGTATATAAAACATTCATCATACTTACACAATATGTCAGAATAAACTTTAACATATGAGCTTGACAATTTAAATTTGGAAATTAAAAGTTGTAGAAGTATACACTTTTTTCCCATACCTATCATCCCATCCTTATTAGAAAGAGTGGGATTGGAATTAACCAACTGCTTAGCAGTGGAGTTAACTAAGGCTATAGCTGCTGGGTCAGGTTTGGGATTATTGTATAGAAGGTTAAAAGACTGAGGAACTTTATACATTCTATCTGCTTTTTAGAGACAGCTGGTGGCTATCAAGAAAACTGCAAGCAGTAAGACACACATCCTCTAAAGCAAACAGCATGGTAGTAATGGGTGTAGGTTCTGGAAAATCCTTCTGTAACAACTCATAGTATTTTCTGAGGGGCCGATAAACCTCAGTGCTCTCCAACTGAAAACATTGTGATGTTCTAGCAATAGTCTCAGAGAAAGAGAAACCCCACAGGAAGAATTAGAAATCTGTGGTCAAAACCTTGAATCCAACCCTGAATCTTCCTCTTCAGATTCAGAATCTTGAATCACTTCAGGAAACGAAGCATCCCTTTTTCTTTTACCCGAAACTGCTCTACAAAAAGGATTAATAGCTTGAATTAAATCCTGAGCCAGTTCCAGCAATCTACTCCTGTCTAAACAGATTTGAGGAGGAGTAGATACATATTTGGTTTTCTGTTTCTTTTTGACAGGAAAAATGGGGCCAACCATCTGACTAATGGCAGCAGCTGCTTCAACAGGATGGGCACAGGATTCTGACATAACAGGACCCTTTTCTATCTCTCAGCACCAACAAGACAGGCTCTTCCTTGCCCACTGAGGAGACTCCAACAGCAGAGGACATGGCTAACCCCAGGTCCACAATGGCTGTAGGTGCTACAACAGAGGGAGTCAAGGTAAAAGATAAGTGGTCTGAGGTACAACAAGTGGCTACAGCACAGGCTTCTACCTGTTGCCGAGGCAAATTGCTAGCTTGCTGTGGTGGAAAGGCTGTTTAACTTTTTCTTTTTGTGGCTGGAAGACAGATCAATCATGGGACCGATAATCTGTTCCATGGTCATTCTGAAAATGGTGCCTCTTTCCTGGGGAAGACAAACAGCAAATGCAGTAAAACTGCTAGTCCACAGAAGTTACATTTTGACATAAAAAACATAGGCAAAAGCTCTTTTAAACACTCTGGCAGCCCCACAATGGAAAATTAAACAACATTTCTCCACATTAAATATGTTATCAGTTAGTTTGCACTACTTTAAAACTAACAGAAGAAATGAGTGCTCTGTTTAAAAGTATATTACAATCTCAAGGCAGTCCATTAGAACAGAAAACTCCTGGCTTTCAATAACTTTCTGAAGAGGAAAGTAATAAAACATCAGTAAATATAAGAAAATGGAAGTTTTCTTTCCCCAAATGGAACTTATTTTCCCAGCAGAAGAAAACGCAAGCTGACCATGGACCCACAAAAGCCTCTCTTCGGTAGCAATAAACTGCTGAAGGCCTTTGTGCCCAGACTTGTCTTTTAGTCAGCTCATCTCGAGCTACCTGACAGTTTGGGTGCATGTTCCTGAAGCTTTGGAAGCTGTCCAGATTTTATACCCTTGGCAGGAAATAACTCATATAGCTAGGGCTACTACAGCAGTGATTAGTATGAAGAAAATCTGGAATGTTAACTTTATGTGTGAAGTCACTTGAGAGCTCTTCGTTCTTCTGTTTACTTCCTATTCAGATACCTTCTAGAGTTTGCATGCATTCTTTCTGTTCAGGGTGTGTGTTGTGTGAGTGTGTGTGTGTGTGTGTGTGTGTGTGTGTGTGTGTGTGTGTGTGTGTGTGTGTGTGTGTGTGTGTGGTGTGTGCATGTCCTGCACTAGACTGGCATTCCATAAAGAATTCATTCCCTTTCTTACATTCACTGAGTGTTGTGATAGCATGCAACTTTCCCATTGCCTTAAATATGATAAGTCATGTATTACAGAAAATAAGAATGAATGAATGAATGAATAGTTTTCCTTACTATGTTTAATACATTTTTTACTTTACAACTAAAAAGCTCTATCTCATCTTCTAGCCATTAAAAAAATCTGTCACCATGGTACAGAAGGTTAAAACAAGTAGCTGCTAGGTGACATCATGCTATTGTCCTGTTTGATTCCAAAAGTCTTTATTTGCATTGTATGTAAATTTAGCAAATTACTTAAACACTGCTTCTACAATGCCCATCAAAAGCGACACTAGTGTTAGTGTAGTTGCCTGCCTAACAAAATACAAACAAACAAAGAAATAAATAAGGTACCTTCTGAATAAAGATAGAGGCTACAGTCATATAGTCTTTTACACAGAAAGCATGCTTCCATACACCCAACACGTATCCTCTAGAAGGAAGTGCACCATTTCTCATGTCTAGTACTTAACATTAGTAGACTGAAAACAAAAACATAAATTATTTTATCACGTGCTGCTTACTCATTTATTTATTTCTTTATAGAAAGCATAAACAAAATGCACTGAGTTAATATTGTTATTTTGCATACACTTTTAGCACCGTAAACGAAACAACATGCTGAAAGTGACTTTCAAGCCACATTTATTAGAATAAATACGTCATGCTTTCGAATGCAACAATAGTTTCAGGTGAGCATTAGCCATTGTTTTCAATGTTTCTCCTCATTATCAAATCTTTCTCATCAATTTTCAGATGCTCAGATTTCTCTACATAGCTCTCCAGGCACAGTTTGAGTTTAACGCTACTATTAACCTGCATTAACCATCTACCTTGCTGTTTAGGGATAAGGTAATATTCCCATTAAAATATAACTTGCACAATACCATTAATCTACTTAAGCTATGTTCTATAAATAAACCTCCCCTTTGTCAAACTTGCTTGGAAGTAATGGGCTTTATATTTTCCTTACCATAACATACTAGCCTGATTATTTCCTTCAATACACCATTAATAGCCCCAAGAATCACTTTTAATTTACATGAGCACATAAAGTTAAGCTACCCCTGCAATGACCTAATTATTTGTATTACAAAACAACATGTAAAAATGAAACAATTCTTTATGACAGATTAACAAGTGAAAGTATGGCAACTTCTTACCTGTTATGTATGCCAATGTTTTATGGCATACACCTTCCAGACACTTATGAAACATCTGCTGCTGAATATTCCAAGGAAGCATTACCACGGTTATATATCCTAACATAAATTGTCTTCCTCTTAACACACACGTGCATCTGTCTTCATACAATATGCCTGAATACCTCTTGATATTCTTAGTCAGGACATAAGGAGCACTTATTCTCTCACACATCCTCTCCCTTAGGTCACTGAAGATTCTGGCATATATTTCAACATCTTCTTACAATCCCATTACACTTTTCTTTCTGAAATTCTTATTACTGACTTCTTTCCTGTGAGCTCCAGGGAACTAAAACCTTATTTTCTGTTGATATACTTATTGCGCTGCACTTTCTACCTTTAGCATACATTAATAATTCTACTTAATGCTTTGTATATTACACTCATATTCATACCCATGTGCTTACATATATTTTCTTTTCATCTTTAATTTTCTGTAATATGTTGACTACCTTGGGGTGCCTCTGCTCTGTACTATGCAATTGTTTTCAAAACTATTACTCTAAATATGTTCTTTTATGTCATTGCTGTGGCCTGGTTATTTTTATTTTTTTTAATAAACTGGCACCGCAACACTCGATGCTTAAACAGCAGGAAGTTTATTATAGCTTGCTTTCAGTGTCGTGGTGCTGGTTTACTTTACATTTGTTTTATTTTACTTGATTTCTTAGTACACCTGCTTTATCTATGTGGCGGAATTTTTTTATATTTGTATTTTTATCTTTTTCCCTTAACATACAGTATACTGCTGTTCTAATTGCTACAGACACCATGCAATACTAGTATTTGTATTAAGTAATTATTCCAATTAAGAAACTATAGTCAGCAAATTCTGTAAACAATTCTATGTTATCCTATTACAGACAGGTAACAAATCTCTAAAATTAACAAACTACAGTTCTATAGCTATGCTATCCCCTCTATTCAAAATAGTTGAACAATTTGCCCACTTACAGTTGCTCAACTACCTTAGAGAAAACAATTACTTTTCTTAATGTGGGCCTCCACACAGATGCAGCTTTACTGACCTTCATAAACTATATCCATGAAAAATGAAATAAGGGTGAAAAGATCGCATCCTTACCTTTATATACCTTTCTTAAGCACTTGATACAGTTTCATGTCCCATACTACCAAGTAGATTCAGGGAACTATGCCTTGGCATCAGTACAGTTAGTTGGTAGAGGCGCCACCTTTTCAAACGCCCAACGTGGGACATTTTTGTAGAAGCCTGAGATTTTTAAGGACAAACCATACCTATGGCTAGTGCAAAGGACAAAAGTTCAAATTCTTACCAAAATAAAAGCTTATTCTTTCAGCATTTGAGTTGCTTATGCTGTTTCATATAACCTTTAGGTGTTTCAAATACAAAATATTTGTTTTACGCAGCTATTAAAGAAATCCTGTGAAAATTTTTTTTGTCCTAAAATCTCAGGAAATTTGCTATTTTTTATTTATTGATTTATTGCAGGACACAACTGCCAAAATAGGGACTGTCCTGTGCAAAGAACAGAGTGGTAAACCTGTCAGATGGCTCACGGGTTATTTCAACTAGTACATGCAAGGTGAATTCTGGATTGAAGCACTATTAACACCTAACAGTAGGTGTACCACAAGATTTATCATTATGGCCTTTATTCTTTATTCTTTAATATATTCATAAACAAAATGAATGCAGCCTTCCACCTAGCAAATCTAACACAGTAGCAGACAACCCTTCATTAATATGTGCAGATCATTCCTTTCCAAAAGTAGAATGCTATTTAGAACAATCTAAACTTGTAAACTCCAGTAAAACTAATGTAATGTTATTTACACCTGCAACACAACAAATGAACAATCATGACTTTAAAATACCATTGACCAATAATGCAAAAACTGTGCTGATGCAACATGTTAAATTTAAGATTTAATCAATAAATACAACTAGTATTTGTTCAATAAAGGGGAAAATCTGAAGAAACCTGGCAACTTTTTAAAGTCAAACTTTTCTGAGAGATTAAGTTTTTAGGACTACAGCCTGCACTGATCTAGTCCCAGGTCTTCTCTGTCCCTTACCAGTTTCAGTAGTTTACAGCCCTGCCTGCAAGGTAAACTAGTGCAAAGTTAGAACAAAACCAGATCAACAAACCTAATCTGTGTCTAACACAAAAGCTTCTTAACTGATCAGGGCAATCAAATATACTTGTCTCCTCACACCCACAAATTACCCACAACATCCTCTATAATCCTATACAAATATTCTCTCATTAGCCAAGTTTTAAACTCCTGCACCCTTCATAGGCACCTGCTCTCACTAAACCAACCCTTAGTCCTCACAAATCTATCAGTCATAATGTTGACTGTGTGTTGACTGTATGCAGTGCTAAATCTTGGAACACTGTCCCTACAAATATCAAAAACGTCTTACCTCTCAACAACTTAGAACCACAATAAAAACATGCCTAGCATCAAAACTACTCTACTTATATACCACATCACACCACATTAGCTACGTCCTTATTACTGGACCAAGGACACTGGCGAAGTGGAACTAACCCAGCCAACAAAGAGTAGATAAATAAATAAAGAAAATGTTTCCCCTTTACTAGACTGCAGTATACTTTTGCAGCAGTAAACATATTCCCAATGTACAGAAATGTATTACTTGTACAGGACTGCAGTAGACCTACGCAGCATTAAGCACACATCTTATGTAACCCACCCCACATATCTTACATAAGCATTCATACTATAATATGTGCAAATAGAATGGAATTTTAATTATTTGTATTTGTTTTCTAGGGTAGAGCAGTAGGGTGGAGACCATTTTTATTTCATTTCATTGAAACTTTAGACTTGAGAAGATGTAGGGGACATTTATTTATGAATTTTACTAAGCTAGTTCAGTTACTCAGGTTATGTATGAAGTGTTGTGCCATATCTTGGCCAGCTGAGTGAAAGATCTTCTATTATTAGAAAATATGTGCAATTAAAAAGCAAGCTTGGAAAATAAATATTCTTACATTCACCTATAGTTTAGAAGTTATTATCCTAGTTAAGCAGATTTTATGGTTCTCATATTTCCAAATAAAGCAATTGAGTAAGCAATTGTTTACGTATATTTCAGAATAAAATCATAAAAAGATGTTGTTCAATATAGAAAATCTCTAGTAAAGATATTTATTTGCATGACAGAAGATCTAGTCACCGTACTAAGCTTTACTTGACTCATGCTTTTCAGAAGTATCTAGGAAAGTCCAAAATAGATGACGGACTGTAGATAATGTTTATACTTAGACATCAAAGAGAATTTATAAGCATCACTATACCCGATCAAGACATCTTGAAATAATCAATTGTGGTTTTATAGTTACTAAATTTACAGCGCAACATCTGGCTAAATCAGAATATTCTGGGCTGATGGTTGGAAATAGAGGAATTAAGATGAAAAAGGTGCACTGGTATATAAATTGAGTGACCTTTGATAATGGACACATCCTCATAGCCAGCCATGGCTACTACTAAAGATTTTACATATTCCTTTAATAAAATGACTGAGACTAACCCCTTTATGAATAATGCTCAGCCCATAAGTATTTGGCTGTTAAAATTGTGAACGCTAAACTGAGTAGTAACAAAAACAGCTAAATTTGGAACATGTTTTAACATAAAAATATTCTGCATTCCCTGATGTGGGAGGGGACCGACACCCCTGCTAACTACCATTTTAACTCAGAGAACCTCAGAATAAAAGGAATTATCTGAAGTAATACAGTCTTGGAAACAATAAGCAGTAAAGCTGAGTCCTACTTCTGTGTTCATACTTCTGAGTGCCATGCATGAGAATTAAAGCTCTGCTTTGCTCCTCTGAGTACCAGAACTAGAGCAAGACAAGGGCACCAAATATATGCTGAATAGCTATGGGGAATGGGTAACCTGGATGGCTTCACTTGAGTTTCATTGAAGTTAAAATTCAGCCAGATGGAACAATTGTTAAAGCAAGAGCTTTAAAAACCCAACAAAACATGTGTTTTGCAGTATTTATGCCCCACCTGCTCTCCCTTCCTCTATTTTAGGGGTTTCATGCCTACATCCCCTTTACTTATAGTAATCCAACAGTCACACAGCACCATGGCACACCTACCACCCAAAAAGGAATTTGGGGCAGTACACAGCTCAGAATAAATTTGTAATAAATGTCTGATGTTGTCTGATAAAATTTGCTAGAAGTGTGAAGAACCTTCTGAGATGAGGGACTCATCAACAGGCATTTCACATAACTGAAATGCAAAACACAGCACCCCAAAGAAGAACTACAAGAGACAAGGAATTAGCTCTTTTTTCTTCTAATTAACAGACTTCTACTGACATAAATCAAGACTTTCTACAGTCATCTTAAAAACATCATAACCAGCCACTTGCTCTTATTTAAGAGTTGTTAGGTCCAGGAAAAACACTGACCCCAAGTCTTAACTGCCAACTTAACACTTTAATTTTCAAAATGATTATTTAAAAAAACATTTAAGCTGGCCACTATGTAGTCCAATACAAAACAAAAAAAAAAAACATTCAAAATTGTTATCGTTTGTATAATATCTGAATAATGCATTCTTGCTGTATTTGTTTTTGATTGCTTGCAAATGTTCATATACTTGTATGTTCACATACTCTTTCCAACTTAAAAATATTCACAAGAATCGCAGACTTATGCATATGATTCCTGAACTGTTGCAGTTATATTTGTATTTTTTTGTCTGTTTATTAAAATCTTTGCAGTAACAAAAGGACTATTCATCATATTTTTGTGTATGGTACAAAATCCATACAAACAAATTCCTAACACCTGTCCACCTACATGCTCTCTTTGTTTTCTCTTTCCAGCAAAGATTTTGTGTTACTGTTTCTTTTGCAAATGAAATTAGGCTTCATCCTTATATTTGTAAGTAGGTCAGAGTTACCTAAACATTTTCCAGTTGCTTGGTCATAGGCTTGATGTTAAAACTATCAACTGAATATTGTAAGCGTAAAGCACTTTCAAAATTCCCTGCCTTAATGTTACAATGGGTGCATATTTCATCTGTCTTTCACTCATGACCTCACTAAAATCTAGTCATATTCCTTCTCCAAGAATACGTGTTTAAGTATCTTGTGTTCAGCTAAAAATTTTTCTTCATTTACACTTAATCCAAGTGCATGGATGGCCTGGCTTTTTCATATAATGTCTCTGAAAGAATATGGAATTCTGAATCTGTATGCTAGCATGATCTGTCCTACAAGGGGGTCTGAAATCTTCCATAGACAGTGTTTCTTCAGGAAAAGTTACTCCTCACCAATCTTTGCTTCTTGCGAAAATGGATGTGATGGAAGAAAAGCATCAAAGCCAGAAGAAACCTTCTTCATGAATGACAGCTGATTTTCAGCTGCAGTCATTTAACCCTTGGGGGACCACCCAAAGACACCCATTTACTGTGATATAGAACAGTGCGCAGTGGATGAATTTCCAATCCACACTGTACTGTGATCTCCATGTAGATAGTTGCATACACTTATGCGAATGCACTACTGCATTCGCATAAGTGTGTTCAACTATCCCATCCATTTATGTTTTGTGCACGACATTCTGATTTTCGGCAGCAGTCCTGCTGACAGACTGTCATTCGCACAAACCATAGTAAACCTATAGATATATATATATATATATATATATATATATATATATATATATACCCTGCCTATTCATCTGAGAATTTTAGGAATATGCATCTAATTTATTATGCACATTTTGTGGATGACATTTTTTTGGTATGGGCAGGTAATACAGATAGGTTCATAGGTTCATAGGTTGGTACTAGGCTATCAGCCCTAGGGCCTATACAAGCCTAGCCATAACAATTCCCTGGCTATTTCTTCCCACATTATTTACTTTCCTGGACCCCTGTCTAGCAGTGCAACTGACGTGATCCCTGGGGTGATGAACTGGTGAGGTATATATCTGAGTTACAAAATACAACTACTATTCTTAAGTTTGATCTAAACCACTGTGATAAACAAATGGATTTTCTTGACATAACAATATTATGTAACCAAGGTATGACTGATACAAGCATACATAGAAAGAATGTTCAAGCCACCAGGTATCTGCACTATGATAGTATGCATCCTCGATATGTCTATGGCACTGTAATTAAGTGTCAGTTTGTTAGAGTAAGTAGATGTAATACCAACTATGATTACATCTTATCTGAAATGTCTAAAATATCTGAGGATTTCCAGGCAAGTGGTTATGATAAGGTACTTATTAATGAAGCAAAACAGATTGTCCTTAATGAATGGACTGTTTCTGCCAAACCATTATTTTCTGAAAGAACGAATATGTCTAGAGAGAGGAGAAGTAATACTAAAACTGTGAGGTATGTCATGAAGTATAACAGAAATACATTAATGATTAAATCGGTTTTATATAAGAATTGGGGAATTTTGCAATCTAACTCTGAGATTACGAAAATAGGAGGAGAGAAGTACTTTTTGTTTATTAAGGAAAGGAATTTGAAGCAACAACTTTGTTATAAAAACTTGTTTTTAATGATGCTTCCATATTTAAATCTAATACCAAGGGGACAATCCCTTATTATAATTGTTCATATTGTACTTATATTACTTGTGAGACTAGTTTTAGACATCCTATCACTCAACAATTATTTCATTTTACTGCCTTTGCTATTTGTTCCACTGATAATTTAGTATATATGGCAAATTGTATTTTTATGCAGGTAAGACTAATCAGAAGTTAAGGGAAATGATAAGATGGCACCTCTCTGAAATTAGAAGGGATGTTGATAGCAATGCCTTAAGTAAGCATATTATGCTTACGGGGAAAGATCATGTATTTAAATTCAGAGTATTACAGAAGGTACAGGCTACAATAAGAAGGGGAGACTTGATTACAAAAACTGAATTAGATGAATATCGATGGATAAACTATTTCAGAGCAGATAAATTACCTGGACTCAATGTTAAAAACTAGTATAAAAACAATTTTAAAGTTTAAGAGAGAATTTATATGACATATTTTTTGACTTTGGGTTAGAAGTTATATTGTTCTTAATAATTAATTAATTGTTTTTCATGTGATTAATTGAGTGGGCTGGCTTTTGTATAAATTGAATGAAAGCAGAAATGTTTTTTCAGCATTGAAAAAGATTTGTTTTTAACTCAAAAGCTTTGTGTTTTACTATTTTTCTGTGTGGAATAAATTTTAGACAGTTGAGTCCTCGTTGCTTTTGTTTTCTGTGATTCATTTTGGTGACTGGGACCCATCTGAACATCAGGAGATTTTATTTGGTTGCTAACCCTGTAAATAATGGCACAACCTCTCATATGAGATGTAATACAAGTGTTGATAAGGACAAGTCAGGCTGAAAAAAGTTCTGTAATAAAGTTGTCATGATTTGCTTTGAGGAATATTAGCCCACAAAACCAGACACAGCCTCTTGTACATGTGATACAAACAGGCTAATAAATTCTGGATGTAAGTCTTGTAAAAGCAGACATTTTATATGATCAAACTGTAAGCCACTCTGTAAACCACTCCACTGGAAACCAGATGAAGCTCAGGCAATACCATTTCTTAAATATAGTTCTATAGCAGCAGCTCATGGTATGTTGATATTTTTTTTATTTAAAAATAAAAATAAAAATAAAAACTTTTTAACTAAGAATGAGGTTCCATGGGCTGCTGAGCTGGTAAACCTCACAGGTCTTTCAGGAATATTTCAATAAGGGGCTAACCTCTAAGCCTTGAGATTGGCTCCTTGTATTTCCATCTCCCAGATTTTCCTCCAGTCAGCTACCCAGGGCACTCCCATCATTTTCTGTCACTGCCATTATATAACTAACCTGTTGAGTGTAATGTAGAACAAGAACACACCTCCATATACTTATTTAACTGAAAAAAACTATGAAAAACTTAAACAAGGCATCTTTATTCCTCCCTCAGAAAGGGCATTGGAGACAGAGAGAGAGTGTCTCCTAGATCTGCTAGCCAAAGTGATTTTATCTGGGCTAATCCTTTGTACTCTGTTATGCATTAGTGATATCCTAGAGTAGTATAGCTAATTGGGATATTTTATGCCATTAAATCTTTAGAAATTTCCTGGCATAGAATAAAACATGTTTTATCAAATTCGTTAAACTAACACATCAGATGTTATAAGACTCCTATATTACTTAACGTGGTGATGCCTCAGGCCATTCCAGAAGCTCAGTAGCAGTCGATTGGCTTTTTTTACTTACATCCAGAAATGATAACTAAAGTCGGGAGGCTACATTGCCACCAAGTTATATAGACTGTTTGTCATTCATAACCCACAATATAAAGCTTCGTATCCTCTGGATGAAATCTACACACAAGCTCCTTAATTTAGATTCTTCACCAAAACTGTTCCAAACTTTAGCTCAAGTCTTATAAAACTACCACATGTAACGGTACATACTGTTTATGAATTTTGTATACTCAGTGATGACTGATAGCAAAAATATGCATAAATAAGTAGCAAAAGTAGGGTTGCCTGAAGATTTTGCCATTTCTTCACTTTTACAACCTGTAGTATGCTTTATATCTCAGTGTTTATTCACTTTAAGATGAGTGACAAGTGTGACTATACTTCTTTTTGTGTTTATTGAAAAACAAAATAATTCTTTAACAAGAATGTTTTTTTTAACAGGATTTGCCAATAAATTTCCATTTAATTTAGCGTAAGACTGTTTGCAAATAGATTTTATGAAGCAATATTCCTTTTTGGATTCTGACTCATACCTCTCAACTGTACAGATTTTCTCAGAATGTCCAGATTTCTGCCTCATACGTTTGGTCTTTTTTTCATAAAATCATGGCTTCCTGGCAAATTAGTGGCAAATCATTAAAGAGTGAAGTTAGAAAATTATGACAGACCTCATACCCTCCAGAAATTCCATGCTAATGCAGCATCTGTTATTCTATCAATTTTCTAAGTTTGTAAGAGCAATATTTAAAAAAAATGTACCTATTTTTGGGCCTCTGTCCGACTTTTATTAATGGCTTTGTCCAGATTTCTTGGTCTGAGAAGTTGAGAGGTATGTTCTGACTGTATATTTTCAGGGCTTGATTACCACATTCTTTGTGGTGTATCTGTGGCTATTTAGCCAGCATCGCTTTATCTGACATTTGATGGAAACATTTTGCTGTACAATGTATGAGGTTTTACATTGTATTACAGACATTTGTTGGTACAAAGTGTCAAGCTTGTAACCTAGTGATCTTCAATAAGATTGATCACCATAACATCATTTATATTTTCTACTTCTCTTAAACATATAAAGATGGTTTTGAAGATAGCTATTGATTAACTTTTTCAGTTGTTAGGGGCTGCCTTACTGTATAATGTTGATAGGTTTTGTGTAATGTATCATGATACATTTATTTTTATTAATGATATTTATATTTGGTATCATGTTGCTTGATGTAGTATTAGCTCCTCCAGTGGTATGCTCTAAGAACAGATTTTTCAAATAGAACTAAAAAGGTATTGTCTCATAGATCAGGCAGAGATCATCTCTTATTATACAACAATCCTCCATTAATATTCTAAAACGTGCACGCTGATTGGTCAGTGCGCACATTGTAAATCAGAGTTATACTAATGGAAAAAGGTCCGGTCGCTCAGACTTTCTCCATTAGTATAACTTTTTCTTTTAAAGCAACGGAGAACGCAAGATCTTTGTTGCTTTTTACACACTGTCTCGCTATGTTTAATGAGTTTAACATAGCGAGACAGCTTTAAAAAATGTAACAGAGATCTTCCTATCTCCGTTGCTTTTTTTAAAGGTGTCTCGCTATGTTAAATGGGTTTAACATAGCGAGACAGCTTTAAAAAAAGCAAAAGCTGTCTCGCTATGTTAAACTCCTTTAACATAGCAAGACACTTTGTAAAAAGCAACGGAGATCTTGCTTTCTCAGTTGCTTTTTTCAAAACTGTCTCGCTATGTTAAATGGGTTTAACAAAGCGAGACAGCCTTAAGAAAAGCAACAGAGATTCTCCATTGCTTTTTTTAAAGCTATCTCGCTGTGTTAAACTCCTTTAACATAGCGAGAAAGTTTGTAAAAAGCAATGGAGAAAGCAAGATCTCCGTTGCTTTTTACAAAGTGTCTTGCTTTGTTAAAGGAGTTTAACATAGCGAGATACCTTTAAAAAAAGCAATGGAGCATCTCCGTTGCTTCTTTTAAAGCTGTCTCGCTATGTTAAACCCATTGCTTTTGCCCACAGCTCTAATGTACTGCGTAAGCATATGCATGCGCAGTACATCACAACTGCCGCAGAATACCAGATAGCTGCGGAAGGGCACCAAGGAGGCATTATACAATGCCATTATTTAAGAAATAATGTCATTGTATAATAGCAATAACCCACTTCTGGTTGTGGGTAATGCTGGATTTACCAGCGGTTGGCTTTGTTTGGCCACTTGGGCTTCACCCTCGTGACCAAACCACACCAACCATGGGTAAACCCAGCATTACCCACACCCAGGCATGGGTTATTGCTATAATAACCTAGCATAAATAGAATGTAATGATGGTTCCTTCTGTTTGAATTGCTCACGTTATACAGCCATGAGATTTTTCCAGTAAAAAATCACTGTACTTTTGCAAAGTATGTTAGATGACTTGCTTGAAGGCTATAAAATATTTTAATAGGTCAGATCAATGAGGTATAAAGTGGTACAATTATCTCATTGGAGTGATCACACATGTCTTTAGAATTAGATTTCATATGGAATATGCATTTTCTGACACTTAGCTTGCCCCCTGCAAAGGCACTTGTTTCTGGCTTAGCCTGCTCAGGGCTTAATCCTCAGAACATGCATAGCACCTATGGATGTTCTGTCTTTCTGCATTTTGCTGTCGATATTAGGGACATCAATCTTCTACCCATTTTACAAAACAGGAAAACAAAAAATAATATATATATATATATATATATATATATATATATATATATATATATATATATATATATATATCTTTTACATCGGTAATGAACTTTCATCAACATGAAATATGTAGTGAAACGTCTTCGGTGATCTCTTTCATCAAAACAAAAATATAACAAAATAAGGTGATTGCAAATAAAAGAAATATATTGCATTTGCGATCATCTAAAATAATCAGAAACTCTGCCACACCCCATAATATGTGGTATCTTCCCCAACAGCCCTGGAAACTAAATATACTATTTGATCACACAAAATAAAGAAGGAGGGTAACTCCTGAAACCATATTAGAGTGGAACTGATGCAATTTGACTGTAATATAACTCAGCTACAACCATTAATGGAATATATGAAAAACCGCAGCAAAAAATGTATATCAGGTACAAATGTGGGCTACTTTTAATTCTATTGTGCATGGACTTGGGAGATTGTGCAGTAAATATTAACTGCTTTTGGACAACGTCAAAATACTTAGGGAAAATCTGTATTGATTTTGCTGCACCTGTCCTTCAAAGGTAGGCTGTTGTCTTTCATGAATTTATAAGGTTTTGGTGAAGTGCTGGAACTGGTCCTGAATGGTTGTGTTCATGGTGATGAGAAAAGGTTGTCATCAAGTCCCATCCTAATGTGAGAGTCTGATTCTTGAGAAATTACCCTGTACTTGGAAACATCAATCACAGACTGAGTCCTGTTGTTCTGTGATTACATCACTTTGGCAATGTGCTCTTGCTATTATTTAGATTAACTCACTATTTTATGGAAATATTTTGGTGCAGAAAAGTTAGTTATGGTGTGGAGGAAAAAAACAGCGGCATCCAGTAACATTCTGATCTTAGTGATCGCATCCTGTGGTTAAAGATTCTTTCATGACTATGCATTAAAAAGATTTGTGATACAATGAAACACCCTTTGGTTGAATGCTGTATGTACATGTTTTCTGTGACTCTGTTCCTATCATTAAGTGGATTCTTCTGTTGTCAGGTATGTTGTACTGTATCTGGGCAAGTAAATGGCATGATATGCTTGGTGTTGCTTTTATAACTATACATTTTCATGCATAACGTACGGGCACAAGTAAACTGTTAAGCAGTGATGTATGCTGAGAGCTGGGTGTTCAATGGGTGGGCACTTTAGAATTCTATATCAGATAACTGTATATCAGGTGCTATTTAGCCCTTCTTTTGCACAACATCTGTGTCCTTCTGGCCTTCCTTAACTGAAGCTAAGGGACAATTAGCTTCAAACAAACTACACTAATAACATTTCAGATTTGTTCATGCAGTACCTGTAGTCAGAATAGTGAATATAAGATGGTGTAGCTTTGAGTATTAAACATTTACTAAGTAGACACAATTTCTATATGACATTATGTGCATTATATATATATATATATATATATATATATATATATATATATACTCTACTGAAAACTGAAATCTCCAATATGCATGAGACCATCTGCAACAATGTCACCAAAGCAAGTGATGTAGTTGTTAAGATTACTTATTTATTGCTAATAACCTGGATGTGGATAACTTAATGCAAAGCTTGAGACAACAGCATACTTGTGTACCAATGGACTATGTAATTTTCAGATTTATTTCATTTCGATAGAATTCAGTGCTGCTATATTGACTGTTTGATAAATGATACTATACTGAAATACAGAGATCAGAATCCAATGACTGTAGCTTTCCAAGCTATAATTGCTTCATTTTTCATTTTTTAAATGACTAATACTTGAGTGCTCCTACCTCTGTCTATTGCAAATGAGTCACACACTACTAACCCACTTCTTCAGATATAGTAGCCATAACTACCAATTATGTTAATAACTAGGGCAGCGCTTTGATCCTCTAGAGTCAGTTAATAACCAAACTGATATCTATATCTATCTATCTATATATATCTATCTATCTATATATATATATATATATATATATATAACTGACTAGAAGAGTAGGGAGAAGTTACAGGATATAAAAAAAATAACAAGTGGAAGATGTGCTTTGGAGGTGTTTTTGCAAGTCTTCAAATAGTCAGAAATTCAGAAATTGCCAGGAGGTGTGAGCAGTATAAACTTTCTCCTTCTGTTTTTTTAAGATTTGGTACTTCTGCTTATATAAGTCACTGTCTTTGCTTCACAGACCATTGCTCAGATCACCTAAAGTCATAGCAGATTGGCTTGACAAAATAAGTTGAAGTTACTCTTCTGTTACTCATGTAACTGCAGCACAAGACACATCCACCTAAAATGCTGTTGCGCATGCGTCTGACTAATGAGCTCCGTGATCTCACATCCTTCCAGGGAAAGGCAGAGAGAGGCTCTATACAGCTAGTCAGCAATTGCTCTCTCTCTCTCTCTCTCTCTCTCTGGGCTGGTGTAACTAAAGAGTTAAAGTAATGTGTATATATGGGGGTGTGGGGCTGTAGGCTTGTCTTCTGCAAAAATGCTTTTTGACAGAAGTGGCATTTGCTCATATTTTTCACAATGTTGTTCCAAGGGCTTTATTGTAATACATTGATCAGCTGTAGCTTGCCTGAGTAAATTCTGTTTGAGTACCAGTATTCGAGTTATATCAAGCTCTCTACCAAAATACTGCATTTTCCATTAATACCTGAGTAGTAGGTGTTGGTGCTCTCCCACTTAAGCCCATCTATCTTTGAAATTGCTTAGCTACAAGGGTTCTGCCATTTCTGCCTGATATATATATATATATATATATATATATATATATATATATATATATATATAATATATATATATATATATATATATATATATATATATATATATATATATATATAAATATATATATTTCACTCTTGCTTAATTTGAGATAATCAGCACTTGAACGCATGACATCAAAGTTATTTTTGGCAGCTTTTGGGATCAAAGCTCATGTGTTGGCTGCATGTAGTACAACCATGGTTCAAATTTGGAATTCTGTTTATGTGAATTCAGGTTTACTTTTTTCAGTGGTTTGTTACTTTAATATTCATTTCTTGGTCACTCTTCAAAAATGCTTGCCCAAGCAGTTTCTGATTTATATATCTGTTAGATACAGTTTGGTCCTCAGTTTAGTTCTTTGAATGGATGAGTAGCTGTGTACAACTTGCAAACAGAGGCCATACTTTTAATAGAAAACAATACTTACATTCAAAAACATTATAGTCTAATTTCTAATGCAAAGGGAATAATGAAGAAAAAGTCATGTCTACTTACAAAGAAAAAAGGGCTGTCAACATTTATTGTTTCACTCTATGTCATATAATCGAACTTCCAAAATTTCGAACACCATATGTTCGTCCTTGGAAGTTCAAAATATGACAACATCGAAACCTCAGAACAGCAAATTTTTTCCCAGGAAAAAAATTTGCTGTTCCGAAAAACACACACACACAACACAAGCACACCAAAAACCTAATAAACCTACATTAAACCTTACATACACAACTATCTATGCACTAAACTTAACCCAAGCCCTAACCCTAACACACTTACCTTACCCGCACCCCAACCCTAAAGTCCGTCACTATCGCACACTTACCTTACCCGCACCCCAACCCTAAAGTCTGTCACTATCGCACACTTACCTTACCCGTACCCTAACCCTAAAGTCCGTCACACTCGCACACTTTCCTTAACCCGATCCATAACTTTCCCACCAAAGTGGAGAAAATGTCAAAGCTGCAGAAACAGCCTACCAATTTTTTTCCCTTTATTCTATTCTTTATTTGTGCGGCTTCTACATTTTCATTTTTCGAACTTCCCCGTTCAAACATCTAGTATTCGAAATTCTGAATGGTCGATTAACTGACATAGACTCTTTTAAGCAAATTTGTTTATTGCATTCCAAACAGGACTTTAATCATGGAAGGGAAACTAGAATGATAGTATCAATGTTATTTGTAGTTCTTTTCTTTTTAAAAGATTTTTTAATTGTGATTATAAGCTCGCAATCTGACTCAGGATGGACTGTGTTTTGTATGTTCAAAACTGTATTATTTAATAATTTATTAGTACATAGGAAAAAATATCAACTGTACTGCTCATTTATTTCTCCCAACAATTTAACTTGATGAAATGCATGCAAAGAGTGCCTGAGCAGGTGAATTGTGGGCAACAGTCAGTATTACTTCCCAGAGCCAGACTGTGAGAATCCTTTGTGATTTGTTTGTATGTATACTGATTTACATACTGTCTTCTTCTTGCTTAGATCATGATGGCCTAATAAAAAAGAAAACTAGATTTTATTCTTTTTGCTAGGGATAACATCTCTATTATTTCTTTAGTTTCTCTACAATTATGTCAGGACCTTTTTTTGTTACCTTACTTATGAATGATTATCTGTGTTAAAGAAGCTTTTCATGGACTATCATAGGATAATTGTTCCTTTTATCTTACCTGTTTTACTGATTTAATAACTGTAGCATGTAAACACTAACAGTCTGTCTTCCAAGAACTATTTGGTTCATTCACCCATGAACAGTATAAAATGTAGGTCATCTTATGAGGTTGGGGGGTGGGGGTCAGTGAGTAAAAAGATGCAGTCAGCAGCATACATGGTTACGTATATAGTAATACATTTGCTTAGGTTTTTACAGACATGAAAGAAGAATAGTAAAGCTACTAAATTAGTACACTTCACTGGCTTCATTCATTTCTGTCTCACTTGTATATGAATGACTCTAGGTTTAATAAGTTTCTGCTTGACAGTGCAGTTAATGGAACCATTTTTTTCTGGCAAAGGTTCAGTGGACATCAGCATGGTTACTGCGTAATGCATCTTTCTGATCAAATTTAAGTAAATAATATGTATTTTTATTGTGCTAAATGCACATGAAGTGGTTATATGGACAGAGTGAAATTAATCTCAAGATTGTGAGCTGTGGAATAAAGTTAAAGAATCTATTGGGCCAATAGGAATAACTTAGCACATTTTAAATTCCTTTGATTTAGTGGAGGTTTCTGCTGTAAGTGTTCTTTCTCCTGCACAGCCAGTTATAAATAGCACAGGATTAGAGAGCACACAAGTAATTTAGACACTAATAAGATGGTGTATGAGACACAAAGTTGGAAGCCCATTAAAAGAAGATGGAAAGCGGATATGTAATGACGTCCCTATAATTATTTGACCTCTTTTCCCTAGAAGGTGAAGAAAATGGCCAAAATGACCATAATGAAACATAAGGCAGTGAAACTACTTCTGTCTACTATAATGCCATTGAAACATTCATCGACCAAGGCAGCAGTGCTAATATTCAGAACAAACCATACGGCAATAGGAAGCTTGTTGTCCTAAAATTCCATCTTTTAATTTGTTAGGAAGAATAATTTGTAAAACTGGCAAAATCAATAAAGCTGTTACTTTGGTTTATACATGCTTGAATCCGACATATATTTCACTTGCTGCCACTACATTTCTAAACTGCTGAGAAAACTAAACTTCATTAATTTGGCAGATGTAGCAAATATCACAAAAAAGCTCAGCAATACCCATAGGGAAAATGCATGACTTTGTAAAATTCATTGTGTGAAAAAAAAAACGTGGTTATGATTTAGATTGTGCTGCCATTTCAAACTTAGTTATTAGAAATTAAATAATATTTCATCTTTGGGTACATCAGATGTCATTATGCATTGAAAAATGTACCGTGATAACACCTCTAAATAGTGACAAGTTGTTTCTGTAATCAATCTGATTGATGAGTAAGAAACAAAACAGAACTTTGGAAACATTTTTTATGATGAATGTTGAGGAGAACATTCTACTGTAAGCATCTTGTTTCACATTAATAAGTTTACAGCATATTATTTCTAAGTTCCACCAAAGTAAAAGAAGAAACAAATATGCATTGCACAAATTTTAATAGTTATTCTAGCAAATACAAGAAGTCTGGAAACATGATGCATAAACTAGATGCTGTAATAATTTCAAAAAATGCCATGATATGTGATGCAACAACATGGCAGCATAAAAACTAAATAGCATAACAATAATAGTCTTGTTTATTTTACCACAATTTGAACTAAAATACTTAAAGGGTGAATAGTTGTTTGTACTAAAGCCTAGTTATTATGTTTGATGAAAAAACAGTAATAATAAAACAGAATATAACAGAAATAAATATTTCTAAATGTGAGGTAGGGATTTATTACATGATTTACTAATGTGTTAATTCAAATAATCACAAATTTTAATATATAGTTTGAAATGCCAAAAAAATATGATAAAACAATGAAAGCAACCATATATAATGCAAGTCAATAGAAACCAGAATTAAATCATTTATAAAACTGTTGTTCTTCGTCTTCTTTAAGGAAGTTGCTCATTAGATATACTAGCCCTTACATATCATTTCAGTCTATATATAGCATTGTCTTTGGTGGCAAAGAAGTCCTGCTTCAACTGGAATAACATACATCAGTTGCAGTTATATAGAACTCAGGCCAAGACTGACCAGTTTCCTTTCAGCTTCTAAAGACTGACATCTTAAGTCCTGCCCTCACAGTGGCCATAACTATGATGTAATAATGCTGGTAACCGATTGGTGAAGTTAAATACATCACTTGATCTGCCTGCCTGACTTGTAGTCACAGCTCATCTCATTCTGCACCTGCGTCTTTACTTGGTTTCTCGTTAGTATTTAAAGAATCACATATAATGCAGCTGAGATAGTCAGTGAAAAGGGTTATGTAATTCAAATGCTATTGTTAGATAGATTACAGCAGGATACTGTGGTGCAAATGCATATTATATATATATATATATATATATATATATATATATATATATATATATATATATACACACACACACACAGAAACAAAGCACTCCATGATCCTGTGTATATAGTTTATATAACCTCAGGCTGTTTGTGCTACACTGAAAATGATAACAGCACAGGTGAGTGACACAATAGCACATGTACAAAGGCACATAATGCTGCACAGCTCTGGAGACTCATCAAAGCAAGAGTGGCAGGAAAACCCCAACATGAGGCCAGCAGGACCAATGGCATGCATGCATGGTGGCCTACATAGGAAGGAATTGGAATTTTTCACTACTTAACATATCCCTGGTGAAAGCAAGGTGCACAGCACAGACATGAGAACTAAATTGGGTACTTTTCCGTTATTGGGGCAACACATACAGCGGTAGAAGGCTCTCGCAATACTGTCACAGCTGCTGATGTTGTAGATTGTAATAGTGTTCTGTAGGTTAAGAGATTTCTTACTGTAAGAAGTTGACAGGTATGTCTTTGCGCAAGACAGTCCCTATTGTGTATCCATACCACACCACTGCAGTATTAGGTGGTGAACAGTTGATTGTATTGCCTTCAAACTACTCTCCTTCCGGCGGTCTTCGTGAAATGTCACAGATCAGCAGCCATCAAAACTGCGTTAACACTGCAGCAAGTAGTTTATTGTCCCTACAGTAGGGAATTTATTTTAAATGTTCCTCAGACGCCACTTCCCCAGTATTCCTCCAACAGTGGGCAACCAACCTGTGATAGTATGATGCTCTGAGCAACTTTCACATTGGTTAACCGAGTTTTTAAAGCATTGCAATAAACAGTCGAGTATTTGTCAAAAATGGATACTTGCTTATTGATGCCACAGTCATTCCAAATAAAGGATTTGGTTCATGACAAAGAGCAACTGCTAACAGATTCTGTCCATCCCTAAGGTGCACCATGCTTTTTATGTTCAAAATGGAGACTGGGCGTCTACTGCAATCCCTAAATTCCCCCCGTGCTTTGCAGCCAGTATTCTACTTGCACACAAAAACTTCACAATGTTACAACTGTTGCCCTGATAATGGAAAAGTACCCTAAATAAATTGTAGCACTACTATATGTTCAGGGTGATGCTGTAAGTACACACCCATTTTGATGTCAGTACACATTAAAATGTTAGAAAATAAAATGATAATTTTGCACTGAGAGGCCTGTAGTAAACGTATTCCCCAAATTATTTTTTTCTTCCTGTAATATCACCTATCTGCAGTTTAGCGTCCCAAGTATTTCAGAAATTTCTGCATTTCTGTCTTTTGTTTCTGCCACCATTCATGAAGGTTCTACCATGTCCTTCCTATTCAAACATGACAATGCTTAAAATGGAATTTAATTGAATGTGCATGGCTCAGTGGAGACTACACTCTTTCCACAGTTTTTACTGGTAGACACTAATTAGAGTTTTATATCCCAAGACTGTGGCTAGATGAAGTGGTATGATATATTCATACAATACCTGAAGTGAAATGTTTTTCTTCAAATAATTAGTTGGATAAATCATTCTTTATATGTGCAAGGATCAGTTATAATGCAGCACTTTGTAAACCAACTGGTCAGTAGTCTCACTTTTGGAAAGTGAAGTGCTACAGTTGGCCATATAAAAACAGCAATAGTATGGAATAGTAGAAATTACATGGAGCTTCTAGTCGAGTCTAGTCAGGTCTGTGAACACTCAAGTATACATCATAGATGAAGGAGCAGTGACACTATTCTAGACACCTAATTAAGACAAAGTTGAGGATGGCATGCAAACTTGCTAAAACTAAAACATTTAAATGCCTAATGAAAAATCTACACTTAAGCTGCTTACACTGCATAAGATGTCAGTGATTCAATACATTTTAATTACAAGTGAATGCTGTAACAAATCATTTGATTTACTATGTCAAGACTGTATCAGATCATGGGGATATAATTTGCTTTGTGGGTGATAGCCACAGTGCAGTACAAAGTCATGGCAGTCCCCATCAGTCTTGTTTTTGTTTTCATCTAACAAACTACAACATAATACTACACACAGAGACATACAAAAGCTTACTACTGGACAGAGGATCAACATATAGGTTCATAGATTCACAGGTGTGTACTAGGCTAATGGTCCTGGAGCCTTTACAAGCCTAACTCATAGGATTACCTGGCATCATGCCACCTGACCTTAGTTCCCAGTGCATCCGTTGAGTAGAGCCACTGGAGTGATCCCCGGGGTGAATTTTCTATTTCCCATCCACTCATTAAGATTTCTCTTGAAGAGGACCAGTGAGGTGCTCTACTTGACATGCATGGGAAGTCTATTCCATAGCATGGGCAGTCTCTGAGTTATAAACCTGTCCCTCCAGCATGTTCTGTTGATTGTGGTAATGAGGTTGAGGTCTCTGGAGCATGTGTTATGGAGGTATTGGGATTTCTTTAGATGTAGCATTTCTAACAGAGCTGGGTCAGACATGGCTTTGTAAGTCAAGCAGAGATCGCCTCTAAGTAGGTGATATGTGACAGAGAATAGTTGGAGTTTTTTGAGTCTGTCCATATAGGACAAGTGTTTAAGGCCTAGGATCCCCTTTGTGAGGTACTTTTGTGGCCTCTCCAGTTGTTGCAGGTGTCTAGTGAGGTACATGCCAAATGGGGCATTGTACTCGATGACTGGCCTAATGAGGGAAGAGTACAGGGAGACAATGACCTTTCTTCCTGGATGCAAAACCCTTAATAATGAGATGTGCCCCATAGAAGGACTTTCTGACCACAGTGGCAATGTGGTGGTCAAAAGAGAGGTTGCTGTAAACCTATGTTCCCAGATCACCTTCTGTGATCAGTGGACTACCATCGATGTGGTAATTCAAGGGAACTGGGTTTTTCCCAAGGGGGATGATGACAGATTTTTTTTCATTGAGCTTAAGGCCATGGTTCTGACACCAGTCATTGGTCTCAGTGAGGCCTTTCTGCAGGATGTCAACATCACTTGGGGAATTAATAATAGCTCCCAACTTGCAATAGTCTGTGAACTTTGTCAGCCAGAGTCCCTTCATGTTAACCTGGACTGCAGAGAAGTAGATACCAAACAGAAGAGGACACAAGACCGAACCCTGTGGGACTCCATGCATGACTGGTCTGCAGTCTGACTTGGAGTCAACTACTTTCACACTGTGGGTTCTATCTGTGAGCCAGTTTGCCACTTACCTAGAGATATGGGGGTTGATGCCTGGATTAGAGAGTTTTTCTATAATTCCTAAGTGGGGAATGGTATCAAAGGCCTTGGCCAGATCAAGGTAGGCTGTATGAACCACCTTGCCTTCATCCACAGCTCTGGTGACTGACTCAAAGAAGTTAACCAAATTGAGCAGGCATGATCTACACTTCACAAAACCAAACTGTATTTGATCCAGAGTTTGGAGATTCCCTATATCCTTGTTTATTAGGTCCATGATGATGTGTTCCATAGCTTTGCATATCAGACTCATCAGGCTTATAGGGCGATAGCTCCCAGGGTCTGAAGATGCTCCTCCTTTGTGGAGAGGGATGAGTGTAGCAGTGTGCCATTTGATAGGGGCAAAGCCTGAGGTGAGGCTGTGATTGAAGAGTGCACGCAGGTGAGGTGCCAGTTCACTCTGTAGTTCATGTAGAACACAGACAAGGATATTGTCAGGTCCCATAGAAGCTGTATTCTTGGCCTTGGACATGCTGTTTTAACCTGTGCAGCAGTAATACTTGGTGCCTGGCAATCTACTGGTATTGTGATTGGTCCTTTGGGGGGGGTAAAGTTGGCACTGAATCTGTTGGCCATTATATTGGCAATATCTGTTGGCTTGGTATAGGAGGTACCATTGTGCAGTAGCTCAGAGCAAATCTGAGTATTACCATGGAGATTCTTTACATAACTATAGAAGGCCTTATGGTTGTATTTACTATCTGCTGCAATTCTGTTTTCATAGCTAGTTTTAGAGGATTTGATGAGGGATCTCAACTTTTTGTTGAGGTTAAGGGAGTTTTTCCAGTCTTGGGACTTTACCTTATTCCACATCAGTTTCCTCCTTTTGTTGTAGAGTTTGTTTATGGCAGAGGACCATCAGATTGACTTCCTTTTTTGGAGGAGAGCATCTTAGTTCTATTGGGTGTGGCACGATCCATGCATTTGTGTACGTGTTTGTACAGTGCATTGGTGTATGATTAGGTGATCATGAAACTATTCGCCATTTGCGTGGGTGCCATGAAGATAGCCACCTCTGTTTTTAAGACCCCAAAGTTAACTTTGGAGAAGTTTTTCATGGTGATAACCTTTGTGGGTTGGGGTATGTGTGGATTTCCCAGGTGACTAGTTTGTGGTTGGATCTAACCAGGGAGGAGTTGACTATTGGTGTAGAGCAACAGTTGCCCATGTTAGTAATGACCAGGTCAAGGATGTTGCTACCTCTAGTGGGGGTAAGAATGAGCTGGTCCAGGGCATTGGAATTAATGAATTCTAGGAAATGTTGGGCAAGTGTATTGGTACATGAGTAGTTTTCCCAGTTAATGGAGGGGTAATTGAAGTCGCCCAGTATAAGAGTGTTAGGTTGGACCCTAATATTCTCCAGGGTGCTTAGGAATGTGGAGTGTGAGTCTTGGGACATAGTTGGGGACCTATAGCAGGCTACGACCTGAATCGCTGTCTTACCCAATGTTAGCTGCACCTACAGTATCTCAGATGCGTTATGTTGGGCTACCAGTCTAGAGGTTTGCACATCCTTTATGAATATGGAAACACCACCACCTTTGAAGCTGTGGTTCAAGTTCTGGGCTGAAAGGTGTAGAATGAGTTATAGCCTGGTAGTGCAGGGGTGCTTTCTGCTGCCTTGAACCAGGTCTCTGTTATAGCACAAATGTTGATATGCTCCATTTTAAGGAGTGCTTCGAGTGAGTGCATTTTGATATTTAGACTTCTAGCATTGAGCAGTATGACCCTCATATTGCATTTGTTTGTAGCTGTTACAGTGGTAATTTGGTCTTTGGAACACAACCTAAAAAGGCACTATAGGGGTAGCAAGATCCTTGGCCAGTATCCGAAAGCCCAGGGGTGACAGATGCAAGCCACCTCTGGCAAAGCATCAAGGTCTGTCAGTCATGTCATCCCAGGTGGACAGATACTGGATTCCCCTTAGAATGACAAATAATCAGCCCCTGCATGACTTGAACCCAGGACCCCGCACACCATAGCAACAGCAATTTACCACTAAGCCATCTGTTTTTCAGTTTGTGTGGATTTTTCCTTTTTC
Organism: Protopterus annectens; assembly: GCF_019279795.1. Taxonomy (NCBI): domain Eukaryota; kingdom Metazoa; phylum Chordata; order Ceratodontiformes; family Protopteridae; genus Protopterus; species Protopterus annectens. The sequence goes on from NC_056731.1 coordinate 287,039,718, forward strand.
ATATTTATTTGCATGTTTTTTATGCATTGATTGGTTGATTGATTGATTGATTGATTGTCTGATTGATTGATTAACTGTCCAAGCAAATAAATGGACTTGTGCAAGAGATTTTTCAGGAATTATCCTGGCCATACTTTGACATTAGCATACATCAAATTAAAATATATCATACATTTTCAAAATGTTCCAGTGCATTAACATTTCTTGTAAATAAAAGAATAGCATATTATAGTTGTTGTAGAGTAATATAATAAGCGCACATGGGAGGTCTAACTGCATGATAACATTACTAAACAGATATCCAATCTATAGTAATATACCACAGGGTAAATAAGCATGTTATCACATTTCACAATCAAAACAAATCAAATCTAACAGAAAAATATTTGTGACGATGTGAGGTATTGCCAGCTATGCCAGGAGAAGTAGGGTAGTGGATGTGTAATATATGTCAGCTTAGCTAGCTGCAGTTTTGTAAAGAATTATATGTCATTTGTATATCAAACTGATTTATACAGGTGATTATATCAAAAATGTATTTGTAAAGCTACTTGTATTCAAAAATATACCAACAGTGGGTCCTGCTCGACAGAAAAAAGAAATACACCTGCAAGTCAGACTGCATTAAAATTGTTGAAATTAATATTGCAACAGAGGATACCGGAAGAGAAGAGGTTAATCTCAGTCTAGCTAATGTTTAGAAAAATATCCTGAAATTAAATTACCTGGTTTAGGCCATAAAGATTGTACCTTACAGTTCTCAGTGCAGCCAGAGACAAAAAGTCTGTGCTACGAAGCCTTCCGTATTGTCCTTAGCAGTGAACTAATTGCTACCCTGGAAGGGTGGAAGTGTTGAAATGGCTTTATGGATTCCAGATGCTATAACACATCTTAGCAAAACTCTGTCTGTGTGTATGGTAACACATATGTGTAAGATTCTAATTCAGTTTCTAGTAAAGAGGAGTAGTATGGGAACCAAATGTCAGATGACCAGATGTATGTGATATCATTCTGTACTCCAAGACTGAAATGATGTTTTAATACTAGATGAGACAGAAGTCTCAGAGTAGTCCATTTTCGACACCTGACATGTAAAGATCACTCACCTACTTCATCTTGCCTTGCTTCAGTAAATAACCAAGGAATAACAATTCTTTAATTCAGTCAGGAAAATATAGTGAGACTAGTTAAGTACTGTTTTTCTGTATCTGTCTGCATCTATTCATCTGTCTTATTTTTAATATTTCCTGTGATTGAAACTCTGGTGTTTATTGCAAATAGATATTTAGTATTTTCATGTTCTTTTATTATTTATTATTAAATATATTTAAACTTTTCATTGTGGCTGGTCCTTTAGGGAATATTTTAACCTTTAAGAGTACTTATATTTATTTGGTGAGACTGTAGCCACTCCTGAGAGCCTTGCTGCATTTGTCAAACACTACCATTTGTATTAGTATTAATTGCACTCAGTATAATTGGGTACACTTGTAAGACCCTTAGAGTAGCTGGCTTTGGAATGTCTGGTGGCAGTAACTACTTTATAGTCTGGGCAATGGGTAAAGAGTGAGTACATCTGTGCCAGCCTTTCCTAGGTGTGTGTGTGCAAATCAAATCTCAAATAGTGTGTGTGTGTCAGCTGCTTGGAGCAGAGACACAAAGCACTGGTATCACAGAGAGGGTGCTAGAGGAATTGGCTTGGGCACTCATCTAATGACTCAGCTATACAGCTGTACCAGTGGGGAGTATTATTGGAGCCCTGGAAAGAGAGAGAGAGAGAGAGAAATCCCCAGACTGAGTTTGTTCCCTGTGTGCTCTAAAGGGAAATTGTGCTTGATGCATAGAGCTGCATCTGGAAATACTGTGTGCTTCCATTTTTTTCCAAGTGAACATCCCTCACTGGTGAGGATTCAGGCTCCTTGATTACTGTCCCAAAAGGGGGACATCACAGTATCACTAAATAAAACATTTGCTTTTGACCTCAGAGTAAATCAGAGGTACAACAAATGTGAATGAGTGGCAACATATCAGTGGCTGGAATATGTAACTTGTGCCCCTAAAACATAAGCTGTATTAAAAGTTCATTTTTTCAGAGAATACAAACAAATAATATGTTGTTGTTTTGGAGGAACAGCATTACAGCGCTAATTAGCCCCATTTCTGACAAGGCTTTATGCTAGCAGACAGAATAAAGTATAGAGGAGGATGTGAGCAAGGTTGTATCATCATTTCATAAACTTAATGAGTAATGGAAAGCAACTATAACAAAATCATAGACATTGTGCAGGCAAAGACAATATTATAAAGTATTTCTCATATAGAAAACAGCTGATAAGTCAGGCAGAAAGTAGACAACCATTTGTTATAACGGGTCTATATTATAACAGTGAACGCTTAAAATAGTGACCGCTGTATAATCAACCCTTAAAAATTGAAATGGCAAAATGCTGAACACATGGAACAGCTCTGGAAAAAAAGCAAAACACAAAATAAACTTGGGAGCTTTGCCCCGCACAGCCCCGCCCGATGTGTGGGGGCTGTGCCCCTACACCCCCCCTACTTAAATATACCATCTCCAAGATCGTACCACAGTGGAGGAAATGGCAAAGTCCTGAAAATGGCCCAGTGATTTTTTTCCCTGGGAAACAAAATCACTGTTCCATGCGTTTGGGATTTTGTGGTTTCAATTTAAAATGGTCAATCAAACAGCACTCGCTATTTTAAGCGTTTGCTGATATAATAGGGAAGAGTTACAAAGAACTACAAATGGCACGTTCCAAGGAGGAACAATGGAACTCCCTTCATCCAGAGGGGGAAATAAATCTACATATTCTTTATTTGTTAACCAAGGAGATGGGCTGAACCTGTGGATATCTTTCAGACATGACACAGTCAGCAGTTTACACAACTATATTAATAATTTCATAGCGAGTTGTTTACATTTTATAAGATAATACTGCATTATTGAAAATAGCTTTAGTTTGAAATGCTGTGTACTAATTTACATATTCTCATCTAATATGAAAACATAGACTGCATAGTATAAAAACTGAATGTAGTCAACACTTGTTCAAGTTTATTTTACTTTGTTTATGTTTTGTTCACCAAGGTAGTACATTTATCACAAATGAGCTTTTGTAGGTAAGCTGTACATATCAAATACAGAACAAAAGTAACAGTTTATAACAAAAACTGTACAGTAGCAATTAATAGATGGAGCAACAATTATGACAGGAACATTTACATTTTACATGGTTACATTTCAGAGGAACATAGGAGCAATACCAGGCAAGCAATCATGAAGGCCACAACATGTCTGGACATAGTCACCTTTATGTACACACATAACAATTCACACCTCCCTTTTCAAGCACTTAATAGTGCTCACCTCCCAAATCAAGCAGGACTGCCCATGACAATCCTTGTCATACTTCTCAACCTCTTAGAGCATGAAATCTGGACAAAGCCACAAATAATGGGGGGACAAAGGCCCAAAATGACACTTTTTATATATTGCTCTTACAAACTTAAGTTGACAGAATAACAGGTTTTGTATTAGCATGAATTTTCTGAAGGATATGAAGTCTGAAACTCAATTGTCTGCCATTATTTTCTGAGTTAAGTCCTCAATGAATTGCTAGTTTTTTGCCAGAAACCCACAATTTTATGAGAAATATAAGAAAAATATGAGGCAAAAATGTGGACAGTCTGAAAATCTGGACAGTTGAGTGATATGCTCCTGGTATTAATTTGTGTCTTCCCATCCAGTCATCTAGACTAGCCCTGGTCAAAGTAGTACTTTGACTTGTATTGACATTATATCCTTCTCGTCTTTTAGATTCTCCTGACTCTTCCACAGCTCACTCAGTGAGCTTCCTTTAACAATTCAGTTATATTGTCCTCAGTCACTGTTATATACATAGCTGTCTCTGTCCTTATCCCTAATTACCTAGCTAAAAGATGAGGATTTAGTGGATATCCTACCTACCCTACCCCTTCCAAATTGCAACACTTACAAATGTTTTAACAGAAATTCCCCTGTCAAATACTATCTGCCAGGCACCTTCCAGTAATGCCATCATGTTATGTTTCAGATGACCCCACCCAGCCTGAAGCCATCAGCTTTAAGCCAGCGGCAAGGTCTGTGAGCCATGGAAAGGCCATCAGCATTGGCGTGGTATGCAGGGGGTTGGTGCTGGATCTTGAAATGGAATAGTTGTAAATCCAGGCTACACTAGCAAAGTTTGATGTTGCTCTCTTTCTACTGGTGAAGCCATCGCAAGTAAATTCTCTGCCCAGCAGAGAATACCAAAGGGTTTCTACTGCTTATTTAATTGCCAGGATTCTTGATCTATGGTAACACCATGTTGCTATATATATATATATATATATATATATATATATATATATACATATATATACATATGTATATATATATATATATATATATATATATATACACATACATATATATGGGTCTAGGACTATTCACTGAAAGCACATTTCAGTGAAACACATTTGACTGTGCACAATTCACTGAAAGCTGAATTCACTGAAAACACAATTCACTGAAACACATTTCAATGAAAGTTATATATGGCCTTTTCCCCACTGCTGTGTGACCCTGGAGTTAGTATATATAGTGAGGGCGGTGTGGGGGCATAGCCCCCCACCTATTTTAAATATTTTGAACTATATACCTGGATACTTGCACTTCCAATAAATTACTCTTTTCTGAACTTAATATATATCCAAAATATGTGGGGGGCTATGCCCCCCACACCATCTTACTATATATACACTAACTCCAAGGTCGCACAACAGTGGGGAAAAGGTCATATATAACTTTCAGTGAATTGAGTTTTCAGTGAATTAAGTTTTCAGTGACTTGTGCAGTCATTTGACTTTCAGCGAAATGTGCTTTCAGTGAATAGTCCTAGACCCATATCTATATATATATATATATATATATATATATATATATATATATATATATATATATATGTAGATAGATAGATATACATATAGATATAGATATATATATATATACATATATACATACCTATATATTTATTTATTTATGCATTGATTGATTGGACATACACAGTAGTATATTTGTGTTTGTTACTTACGTTTGTATAAGGATATGGCACTGTCTTTAAACAGAGTGTTCATAGGTTCATAGGTGTGTACTAGGCTAATGGCCCTGGGGCCTTTACAAGCCTAGCCATAGGATTACCTGGCATCATGCCACCCGACCTTAGTTCCCAGTGCCTCTGTCAGGTAGAGCCACTGGAGTTATCCCCGGGGTGAATTTTCTATTTCCCATCCACTCGAGATTTTTCTTGAAGAGGGTCAGCGAGGTGCTTTGCTTAACACGTATGAGAAGTCTATTCCATAGCATGGGCAGTCTCTGGGTTATGAACCTGTCCCTCTAGTATGTTCTGTTGATTGTGGTAATGAGGTTGAGGTCTCTGGAGCGTGTGGTGCAGAGGGATTGGGATTTCTTTAGATGTAGCATTTCTAACAGAGCTGAGTCAGTCATGGCTTTGTAAGTCAAGCAGAGATCACCTCTAAGCAGGCGATATGAGACAGAGAATAGCTGTAGTTTTTTTAGTCTGTCCATATAGGACAAGTGTTTAATGCCTAGTATCCTCTTTGTGAGGTGCTTTTATGGCCTTTCCCGTTGTTGCAGGTGTCTGGTGAGGTACATGCCAAATGGGGCACTGTACTCGATGACTGGCCTAATGAGGGAAGAGAAGAGAGAGAGGCAATGACCTCTTTCTTCCTGGATGCAAAACCCTTAGTAATGACATGTGCCACATAGAAGGACTTTCTGACCACAAAGGCAATGTGGTGATCAAAAGAGAGGTTGCTGTCAACCTGTGTTCCCAGATCTCTTATAACACCTTCTGTGTTCAGTGGACTGTCATCGATGTGGCAATTCATGGGAACCGGGTTTTTCCCAAAGGGGATGACTCATTTTTTTGGCATTGACCTTAAGGCCATGGTTCTGACACCAGTCTTTGGTCTCAGTGAGGCCATTCTGTAGGATGTCAGCATCACTTGGGAAGTTAATATTAGCTCCTAACTTGCAATTGTCTGCGAACTTTGTCAGCCAGAGTCCCTTTGTGTTGGCCTGGACTTCAGAAGTAGATGTCAAACAGGAGAGGACACAGGACCAAACCCTGTGGGACTCCACTCATGACTAGTTACAGATATTTTCAATAACCAAAGTGGTCCAAAATTCTATGACCACCATGTGAGGCTATTTTGTATGAGTTAATAACTACATTAGTTTGTCATATTGCTGTGAGCATTCCATATTGCCTTCGTTATAGAATCCAGAAGGCATAGTGCATAGACCTGCAACTTGTTGCATATCCCTGTTTTTCTAGTCTGAGGTATATTAAGACAGTATTAAGACAACATGCAAAAAAGTACAGCTTGAGGTAGGCTTGAGACCAAAACAAACCTGTAAACTGTGAAAAAGTTGTACCTCAAAGGCTGAACATCGTAGCATACCAGTTATTAGGCAATATATGGGTGATGCTTTTTTTAGGCATTTTTTGAGCAGATGTAGAGTTTGAATTTAGATTTTTGAACCACTGACATTGTCTGTCAGAAATCTTTGCCCTGTATAAAGTAAAAGGTGTGACTTACACTACTGAATAAAATTCTAAGGTAAAGTATTATTATTATTATTACTAATTATTATTATACTTCTGTTGAAAGTGCAGTGTCAGATCTAAGGTTGGAAACAGTCTATCGTGCCATCTTGGTGTGTATCCCACACTAGAATCATGCTAATTTCCACAAGGGGTCCAATTTGTGTATACATTGCAAGACTGAGTCATAAGCAACTTTCATGTACTTCAGGTGAGGAGCAATGAAAAAAACTGGCTATAGAAGAAAGGAGCAATCTAACTTTTATTTAAAATTTCCCTCAAAGTCAGTTTTATGTCATGTGATCACAAAGAACCAAACACTATCTGATGTAGTAAAGACAGCATTGAAGATGAATGACTTGTAATAAAAGATAAAATTAAACATCATTTTACACACAACATATCTGTAACTACATGCTACCTAAAGGTTTTTTTTATATTACTTTTATGAATGAATATGTTTTGGCTAAGTTGTTGTAAGATATTATTAGATGCCTAAGAGCCCAATGACTGAATGATTTATCTTTAAATATCGGTGGTTTACTTTATGCAACTGGGAAGTTCTGTGCATGCACTCTTATGCCTATAGGTTCATAGGTTCATAGGTTCATACTAGGCTATCTGCCCTAGGGCATTTATAAGCCTAACCAGAATGTGTTTGGCTTTCGCCACCCATTTTAAATTTATTTTGCTATGCCCTTTTTCGAGGTTAGTATACTGTGCCTCTGTCTAACAGTGACACAGAAGTGATACCCGGGGTAAACCTACGATCTCACATCCACTCATCAAGATTCCTCTTGAAGAGAGTCAATGAGGGACTCTGCCTAACCTGGACTGGGATTTTATTCCAGAGTGAAGGGAGCCTCTGTGTTATGAATCTGTCCCCCCAGCATGTCCTATTTATTTCAGTGCAGAGGTTCAAGTCTCTCGAGCACGTAGCTCGATGGGATTTGGATTTTCTGAGGTGCAGCATGTCCATTAATTCCGGGTTGGACATGGCTTTATACGTCAGGCACAGATCGCCTCTGAACAGGCAGTATGTCACTGAGTAGAGCTGGAGTTTCTTTAACCGGGCAGCATATGGCATCTGTTTGAGCCCTTTGATCCTCTTGGTGAGGTACTTTTGGGGTCTTTCCAGTTGCTGCAGGTGTCTGGTAAGGTACAGCCCAAAAGGGGCATTGTACTCAATTATGGGCCTGATGAGAGATAAGTAAAGAAGCACGATGACCTCCCTATTGCATTTTGTTTCTTATTTGATTGTACCACACCATTGTGCCAAACTTTTTTGTTGTTTTCTTTTGAGTTTTCATTGAAACAAACATGCTCACTTTGTTTTTTAATCTTTAACTGTCTCAGTCACATAATGTGTTCAGGTCAGGATTTTTGATATCTGATATGGGCAGGGAGTTCCCATTGGGGGGCTGTCATACTGTTTATTATATTCTAAAACATATCTTCTTGTCCATGTATGTTTTCTTGTGTGACTTAGTTTTATTTAGGTTAATCTTACTGTTTTTGTACTTTAGGCTGCAGTATTGATTACATACCTACATGAATATCCAAGCAATACAATAATGGCATTAATAAAAGCTATAATTAATCTTTATCAGACTCAAAAAAACATTGGCAGTTTCTCTGTCATTCATTTATTTACTAAATACATTTTAAGCAATTCCATTGTAGTTACACTTTTAATAAAATGTAAGTACTGATTCCAAATTGGGTCCACACTGTTGAAGAATAATGATTTATCTTGTATCACTACTTCTCTCATTTATGTGTTAACTATAATCTTCCTATGGATGTATAAAGTCTGATAAATCCACATATTCATTTATTATCTTAAGAATTCACCCCCTTTCTTGAATATTAAATCAGTTTTAAGACACTCCAAAGTCTTCCATATCTCTGGTAGTATATACTTAACATCTTTAACCTTGAGGATAGATGGCACATTTTAGCATTTTAGTAATGCATTATTCTACATTTTTCAATCTGTTATAATTTGTTTTCTTATGAAGATGACTATAGTGATTCCCCATATTGATGGTATGATCTTACTTGGAACATATTTAAAGTAAGATATGTAGGTTTCAGGTGGAGAAAAACTGAAATGTGGATCATAGCAATTAAAAAGTAATTCATATTTACTATCCAGCCCTGTCCATTTTCAAGTGCAACTTAGATCTATGAATGGGAAACAGAATGTTTACCCTAGGACTGGTCCCTGTGCTACTAATGGACTGAGGCAGTTCCTAAATGTTCCATCCCATGCATGGGTCCCCTCAAAATATCTATGGTATGATCCCACTATTCTCATTAAGGTTAATGTTCCAAGATCCATATTAGGACCCCTACTGTTTAATATTTTCTTCAACAACCTCCACCTATCATTTTAACAAGGGTTTCTGGTTCATTACGCAGATGACTAATATAACCTGCTCTGCTGAAAACTCAATTCAACTGCAGCAAATTACTCAATCTGCATTTACTACCTTAAAGACATGACTCTACAATAACAACCTGTCTTTAAACCCCCCCAAAAAACACAAGTTCACAATATTCATCCCAAAGAAAAACACTCCCATTATTAAACCTTAGTTCCACATATTCACTCTAAACAACACAAAAATTGAATTAGTTCCTCCCCAAAAAAAAACTGTTAGGTTTTATTTTTGATGAAAACCTAAAATTTTACCTACATGTACAAAATAACATCAGCAACACTCACAAAAAAATCTATTCTACTGAGACTAGTCTACAGACATAAACATTTCCTCTCCCTCTCCACAAAACAAGTACTTGCCTCCACTTTTCTAATTCCTTCTCTAATATATGGTCCCCAATACTAACCAACCTCCAATCCTCCCTCAAAACTAAACTAAAATATGTTACAACAAGATAGCCAAATCTGCAACAAACAGCCACCACTGCATACCTCTAAAAGCATGAAATTGGCTGAAATTCCCCCACTATCTCACTTACCTCCAATTAACTACTGCACATAAGTTACTTACTATACCACAGAATTGCCCTGCTCTAAAGCCCTTATTCTCACTCTATAATCCTAATAGGTCCCTAAAATCTGAAAACCAACACTTCCTCCAAATTTAGAAACCTAAACTACCTGCAGGTCAACAACTATATTCCTGGGTAATAGCTAAAACCTGGAATGGCCTTCCTCCATCTATTCGCACAATGCAATGCACTGCTTCTTTCAAAAATGCCTTTCGCACACACATTTACCCTAAATGGATCTGTAACTGCACTAAGCCCCCTCTGGCCATTACCTAGATCTTGTGCCTTCCTACCATTTCCCCGTTTTCTCCTTGTACCCACATTTTTCCCTATATCTTTCTCAAATATACTAGCATCACTTCACACTCTCTCTAGTCTCTCCCCTTACCCATTACTATTAATGACCTTCTCTCCTGACCTTCATATCTATTACTCCCACCCTCCTTACCTCTACTGTTATCACATCCAACTTCTTACATACTTTCTCATATTCTTCCATTCATTTGCCTCTTACATACAACAGCTTCTGCAACATCACTGTTATAGCCTCTTAATGTCTTTCCTAGCTCTAAATCTCAGCAATAATTTGTGTGCTGAGCATTTTATATTCACCTGTACTATGTGAACGATAATTGTACTACATTGTAATTAGTTTAAGTGTGTATCTAGTGTGTGTATATATTCTAAATGTATTTCTGTTTAAGAATGTCTTGCTCCCTCTGTGCTGTATATACTCAAATGTACTATATATTCTATTTGTGTTTCTTATGGAGGCTTTCTCCTGGGACACCACTGAAAATGGGCTCTGTTTTGCCCAGTGGACTTTCCCGGTAAATGAATGCCGATAAATAAATAAATAAACAAATAATATATAATAATATATAATTATCAACCATGGGATGGGTAAGGTCAATCTATAACCAAATGGGATAAATGATTTTGAGTACAAGAAGGTAAATTGGATAGGCTTACAATGGCCTGCAAGGCAGTTAGCCAAGTACTTACATATGAACTGAAAGATGAATCTAAGCAATCTGTTTCCTTTTACCCAGCTAACATCAAAATGTGAGATTAACTTCAACATAGCATTTACTGTTATTCTCAAATCCATGTAATTGTCAGTTTTATGAAATATTAGAAGGCATATGTTCCAAAAAGCTCATCTTTTCTCCTGACAGGGTTATTTTTAAGTGAGTTACACAAAATTATGCATTTAGATAATATGCCAGCTAAAGCCAAATGACAATTTGAATACTATTTTTTAAAATTCAAAAAAATAACGTGCTGACTTTTGGACATGTTTAACCAGATTCTTTTAAAATGGTGGAATACAATTTTATGAAAACAAAGTCAACTAAAAGGCAGCAGTGATAACATTTACCTGAAAGACATACAACTTCAGTGTCCCTCTGGTCAGAAACATTTTGTTAAGAAGATATCAAGTGTATGTTCCACTCTAGTTGTACATAACTGTCTTAAATTATATATATATATATATATATATATATATATATATATATATATATATATATATGCATGTATTTGTATATGTATATATTTATTTATTGATTGATTGATTTTAATGACACTTCCTGTTGATAAGCAGAGAAAAAAAAACGTATTAGTTTAGATTTAGAAAATGCAATTATTTTGCCAAAATTAAATACCTGTCCTAAAACTGATGGACTATGCTGTAATACCAGGATTACTTGAACTTATACTTTGCTCCACTTTGTTTGTGAGGTTTCATTTAAACGTCCATACTCTTCTAATGAGGAAAGGGGTCCGCAGTACATGGAATGGGGTGGGGGATTGTTTTGCATGACCTGTTAAGAGATATAGGGCAATGATGACTCGTCTTAATTGATAAATTTTTATATTTGTGTATATTCCTAGTCAACTAGCCAAGTGCTGAGTAAATTTATGCTCTACTACTCTAGAATGTTATTCATTGTTTGATGTTATTTTCTGATATTACAGTTAGATATTCAGTAGATTTATTTCTTGTCTAGTTTTTGCTGTAAATCACTCATCAAGGTGAACTCATTATTTTAAATACACAGGAGGCTGTTTAGGGTTGACTTTTTCTGCTGAGGAGTCTAGAGGTACATAAGGACCAAATATTACAATTTTGGGTAACTACCAACTATTGCTGAAGAGAAGATCTAGCCTAGACTTATGAACAAGGCTTGTTGTTTCAGAGAAGTTTATAGTTCTTCTCTGGTGCATAATGGTATCCCAACACTTACTGCAGTTTCTGATCTGTCTCACCTGAAACAGATGAAAATAAATTTAGAAATCCACATATTTCTAGGTTTGACTGTATTCACATTTCTGATGCTTCCATTAGAAAATTACTAGGGTCATTCACAAGTTAATTTCATTGATTCTGATATTTTCACTTAATACGTTTTGCTGAGACATTTAAAATAATCACAACATGCGATATTGCAAGCAGTGTAAATAAACAGATGGGGTAAGATACGGACTTGGATTATTAAAGTAGAGCTCCATAATTAACCAGAATGAGTGTCTATCAGCTTCACTAAATTAACTGAATAGAAACATTGCAAAAAGAAGACCAATACTTTGTCAAATATGCAGAGTCAACAATTAAAGAGTGATTTTTATCTATTTCATATGTTTATATCAATTTTTCCCCTTAATTTTGAAGCTATTGGTGTTGTGTATTTCTGAGACAGATTTGTCATGTAGCAGTTATTCTTTTTCTGGAATAATCTTTCACTCAAAAACAAATAGTACAACAGACTTTCTTCCTTCAAAAAGGAGTTAGAGAACTAGATGGGTATCCAAAAATACACCACTGTTAAGACTGGCCTGTTGTTCCTTGAAAAAGGTAAGCTCCATGGGTGGGTGCTGGGAAGGTATAAGTGGCCAGTGGGCCCAATCATCTTGCATTTGCTATGATTCTGTCTTTGCATAGCTGTTTTCTTTGAAGGTATGTGCACAGACAGTGACTTTAGTATAGTATCACCTGAAAGTATTACTTCAAGAAATGATTTATATATGCTTTTACTAGGTTAGGTTTATTCCATCAGATATGAAGGTATAAGATACTGTTTGCATTTTACAGGTATATAATATGACTATTCAAAAGCAGATTTTCTAGGATAAAAGACTTAAATACTGAGAGCTGATTGCATTTGTTTCTGCTGTACATTTTTTGTAATGCAGATATACATGTACCTAATGAAATAAATAGGTAGATGTAGGTGGATTTCTGGGCTGGTATGGCTGGCCCCACAGTAATCTGTTTTTTCTCTGTATAAGACAGTCTTTGAGCAGCTACTATGACTCAGGCTTTGAGGCCACTTCACTCACATTCTGAATGGCCTTTGGTCTTGAAATGTTCGACAATCCCTTTGAGATAGAAAATTCAAGACTATACCTTACTTATTGTGTGTGGGAGCACAGGGAACTTACTCCTTCAAAGCTCAAAGGAGAGGAAACCGCCACACTGCTGCACAAAGATAAACTGGAGTGATGCATATATTAACCAACAGTTAACATTAATTGTCCTCATATGTATAGCAGGTTGACACTCATGTAGCCTTCAAAATGAACCCAGACAATTGGATGGGCATGTGCAAATTCATTCTTTCTTCTCCATGGATGTCTACCACCTTGATAGACTTTGGCAAATGAGCTTTTTTCCTTGCAGATGTATAGTGCTTTCACCAAAGTGATTATCCTAGTAGAATCTAATAGTATCTGTTCATAGGTTTATAGGTTGGTACTAGGCTATCGGCCCTAGGGCCTATACAAGCCTAGCCATAACAATTCCCTGGCTATTTCTTCCCACAGTATTTACTTCCCTGGACCCCTGTCTAGCAGGGTGACTGACGTGATCCCTGGGGTGAATTTCTTATCTCCCATCCAATCATCAAGGTTCCTTTTGAAGAGGGCCAAAGAGGCGCTCTGCTTGACATGTATGGGCAGTCTATTTCAGAGTCTGGGGAGTCTCTAGGTCAGGAACTTATCTCTCCAGCAAGTTTTGTTCATTGTGATGACAAGGTTTAGATCCCTGGAGCATGTGTATCTGAGGGATTGGGATTTCTTTAAGTGTAGCATGTCCAACAGCTCTGGGTTTGACATGGCCTTGTATGTTAAGCAGAGATCACATCTGAGTAGACGATATGTGACAGAGTATAGGTGGAGTTTTTTTAGAAGGCCAGCGTAGGGTATCTGCTTTAGGCCTGTGATTTTTTTAGTGAGGTATTTCTGTGGCCTTTCCAGTTGTTGCAGGTGTCTTGAGAGGTACATACCAAATGGGGCATTGTATTCTATAATGGGTCTAATGAGGGATGAGTACAGTGGGACAATGACCTCATTTTTTCTGGATGAAAAACCCTTAGTGATGAGGTGTGCCACATAGAAGGATTTCCTGACTGTTATGGTGATGTGGTTATCAAAGCTGAGACCACTGTCCACCTGTGTCCCTAAGTCTCTTATCACACTTTCGGTGTTTAGTGTACTGCCACCTATGTGGTAATTCACAGGTACATGTTTTTTCCCAAAGGGGATTACTATACATTTCTTGGCATTGAGCTTGGGCCCATGGCTTTGGCACCAAGCATCTCTTTCTGTAAGGCCCTTTTGTAGAATATCCACATCATTTGGGGATTCAATAATGGCTCCCAGTTTGCAGTCATCTGCGAACTTTGTTAGCCAGAGTTCCTTAGTGTTGGCCTGTACTTCAGAGAAGTAGATGCCAAACAAGAGCGGTCCCAGGACTGAACCCTGAGATACTCCACTTGTCACTTGTCTGGAGCTGGATTTGGAGTCAGCTACTTCTACAGTGTGGGTTCTGTCAGTAAGCCAGTTGACAACCCATCGAGTGATATAAGGATTAATACCCAGATTAGTAAGGTTTTCTATGATTCCAGAGTGGGGGATGGTGTCAAAGGCCTTGCGAGGTCCAGATAGGCTGTGTGGACCACCTTACCTTTGTCCACGGCTCTGGATACTGATTCAAAGAAGTCAATCGAGTTCAGGAGACAAGATCGACCCTTCACGAACCCAAACTGCATGGGGTCCAGAGTTTGAAGGTTGCCAATGTCTTTGTTTATAAGTTCCATGATGATACATTCCATGGCCTTGCAGATTAGGCTCGTCAGACTGATGGGGCTGTAGTTCCCGGGATCAAAGGTGGATCCCCCCTTGTGGACTGGGATAACTGTAGCTGTGCGCCACTCAGTGGGCACGAAGCCTGAGGTGAGGCTATGATTAAACATGACACTTAGGTGAGGTGCCAGTTCATTTTGTAGTTCATGTAATACACAGCCTGGCATGTCATCTGGTCTCATGGATGCTGCATTCTTAGCTTTGGAGAGTGCATTTTTTACCTGTGTGGCTGTTATTACCCGAATTTTGCAATCTTTCAGTATTGAGATGGGCCCTTTAGGGGGTGAGAGGGGGATGAAGCTTACACTGAATCGACCTGCCAGGATATTGGCAATATCCTTGGGATCAGTATATTTAATGCCATTCGGTTGTAGCTAAGAGTAGATCTGAGCATTGCCATTAAATTCTTGACATAGCTATAGTATGCCACATACCTTGTGGTTGTCTTTGGAATCTTTGGCAATTTTATTTTCGTAACTAGCTTTCGAAAATTTTATAATGGATCTGAGCTTCTTACTGAGGCTGGTAAGGGAGTTTTTTGCATCCTGGGATTTTCCTCTTTTCTGCAACAGTTTCTTCCTTTTTTTGTAAAGTTTGTTTATGGCAAGGGACTATCAGATTGGCTTCCTTTTTTTGGAGGACAGCGTCTTGCTTCTATTGGGGATGGCACAATTCATGCACGAGTAGATGTGCTCGTACAGTGCCTTCATGTAGGATTCAGCAGTCATACTTTCAGCTCCTGTCTGCATGGTTGTCATGAAGTTTGTCACTTCTGAATTGAGTAGCATGAAGTTGGCTTTGGAGAAGTTTTTTTACGGAGGTTTCCTTACAGGGGGGTGGGGGTGGCATGTGGATTTCAAGGGTGATTAGCTTATGGTCAGACCTGGCCAATGAGGGGGTGACCGTAGGTGTGGAGCATTGATTTCCCATGTTGGTAATGACCAGGTCTATGATATTGGAGCCCCTGGTGGGACTAAAGATTAGTTGATCCAGGGCATTGGAATTTATGAATTCCAAGAACCGTTGGGCAGAGGTGTTGGTACACAAGTAGTTTTCCCAGTTAATGGCAGGGTAGTTGAAATCACCCCGTATTAGGGTGTTTGGTTGTATCTTAATATTTTCCAGTATGTTTAGAAAGGTGTAGTGAGAATCTTGGGGCATGGTAGGGGATCTGAAGCAAGCTACAATTTGGATTGCAATTTTAACTAGTTGTTAGTTGCACCTGGAGAAATTCAGACACATTGTGTTGCAAAACTAGCCTGATGTTGTGAATATCCTTGGTGAATATGGACTCTCCCCCACCTTTAGTGTTTCAGTCCTGGTTTGGTGTCTGAAAAGCGTGGTAAGAGTTGTAGCCTGGTATTGCAGGGGTGCTCTCTGGAGCCTTGATCCAGCTCTCAGTTACTGCACAGATATCGATGTTCCCCATTTTTAAGAGTGCCTCGAGAGAGTGCATCTTGAGATTTAGACTTCTAGCATTGAGTAGCATTACCTTCAGATTTTGCATGCTTGTGCCTGTTACAGTGGTGGTTTTGTCCTTTGAAGTTTGCCTATGTGGGTTTAGTGTTGCTATGTGTGGGTGTTGGTGGTGTGGGTTTAGAAGGGCTATGCTATTCTTGCCCCTCTATTCTGAGTAAACACTTCATTAATTTCTCAGAAGGACAGTAGCAGAATGAAGTCAGAGCCAGGTAAGACATCATCTGGGCCCATTTCATGGCCTATTTACCTCCATCCTGCTACATTAACTATCTATGCAGGAGTTCTCACTTTGATTTCTCCATGACAGTACTTTATACTTTGTTCTTGCCACGCCTAGAAATATGGAAGAATTGGTCTTCTGTTTCACTATATTTTCTGTTTAATGAGCTATGTTAACATATGTGTTTCTTTATATACATTTTTATAGCACATATTTCTCTCTATTATTGCTACAAAGCCTTCAGCAACTGGTGATTCCCTATTATACTCTCTGTTTTTAATGAATATTGGCAAAGCTGCATTAAAATGATCTATTACCAAAACTTCCATACCTCTTTCTTAACTGCTTATGCCTCAGGGTCCAGACAAAATTTCACTAAATGATTTAACTCAAATAATTGTGCCCTAGAAATAAGAGTTTTGGTCTGTGAAGTAACCCCAGCCCTCATTAGTAAAGTTTTTGTTACTTTGACAAAATCATGGCATACCAACCTAGGAATAACCATGTATGCAGGGAGGCATTCTCTATGAAATGTCTATTCAGAATTCAGGCCCAAATGTAACAATGTTTATTTTATTTATTTATTTATTAATCAACATTTGCTTATAAGAAATTATGACTTGATATTAAATACCCATTTTCAGAGGTGGCCCAGTGAGAAATGCTCCAGAGAGTTAGACAAAATCAAATAAAACAGCAGTGTAGATTAAGTTAAAAAGAAAGCATATAAACATAACATTTAACAGTGGAATTTGATATTCAAGCTAAGATAAGATTATTTTATTAATTGATTACACTTATACTTGCTTTACACAGTGGTTACTACTGTATTTTAAACATTTTAAAGCATTTATTTATTTTTGTGGCAAAAACAGTAATTCTCTGTTTGCTGGCTTTTCTAGTCTATGTGCCTCCAAATCCCACTGCAGAAGGACGACTTAGCCAGGGACTTAGTTGTCTGGGAGTTGTTTGTTGTGTAATCTGCACTTGTGAGCTGCTTTTGCTGTGTTTTTACATTAAGAAATTCCAGTATCAGACATCTTGTGGCAGAAGGTGTTCAATTGGTCTCTCTGAGTTGGGAAGCACTGCAGAAAGCTCAAAATGTGGTTATTTATTGGTTAGAGGGCATATGAGTCAGTTTTCAAGCTTTCTTTTATCTGTGCAGAGCTTCCCTGCATAGTAACAAATGCCTAGACAGTAATATTTACACATAAAGTTAGGATTAGATCCTGAACCTGTTAACAGTGTGGCATTGTTCAGAAATAAGCTTAGAGCAGCTAACTTGTGCATCAAATAGCAATAGCACACCACAGCATTATTTAACATCTTGCCCTTAACCTCAGAAACTACCCTAGGAGACCCTTGTTAAAACCCAATCCTTAATCCTAAACAGCCATTCCTATTACAGGACCACACAACATGGATATGCAATTTCCAAATGTGTCTGTGGTCAGCTTGTTAGATTTGGGATTCCTAAAACAATGTAACAATTGTCTCATGTTCTCACATAACTAGTTAAGCATTAAAGAAAATAACAAGGTATGTGAGAGATGAAAATACACAACTTCCTTGGAGGCACAAATGAGATTGTCAGGAAAACCTATAATACATCCCTCACACATATCCTTAGTCACTGATTGTCTTATGCTGAGGCACTTAAAAGCATCATTCCCAATTCTCAAAGGCCTCCAAAGCCACCTAATGACAACAGTGCTCCTCAGCACTCACTAAAGCACATACCAAAAGCAACACCAAGCATCTCACATAAGCCTACACCTAATGGTCCCCAAGCCAAAGCCCATAAGGCAAGCAAGCATTTACTTGGTGCTCTTGTCATTAGGGACTCCTTTGTGCAAAACACGGATGTCCCACTCTCCAGGTTTGACAGGAGAAGATAATGATTAGTTGTCTATCTGCAGCCTGGAACTGAAATACAATGCATGCACTCAGGTTATTTCACCCCAGGTACCCATATAATTCTATCATAGTCCATGTGAGGAAATACCTCACTGTATTATATAAAAAGAGGCATAATGGATCTCTCAGAATATGTGTCATAGATAGGTATGAGCCTTGCATTGAGCGGCATTGTACATTTATTACGGATGATGTCAAAGACTGGACATAAAATGATTTATCTTAAGAATGGCTTAGTGTCTGGTGTCACTCCAAAGGGATCCAGTCACTGTCATCATGGGAGAACATGGTCAAAAAGCTACATGACTTTGCCAAGAATTAATTGCACCTGTTCTCCCTAGGCTTTCAAATATTGGCTAAAACTTTATCCACACTCTTAGAGCCTTTTTTAGGCAATACCAAAAAAAAAATAAAAACAAAATGACAAACATGGCGAAAAAGTCAACAAACGACCTTAAGGTGTCACTGCTCAGTACTTGGAGCCTAAACAAACACTCCACACCCTTCATGTCCTCCTTACACTGCAGAATGTAGACTTCAGTGTGTGATCGAGACATGGTTTAAAGTCATAAAAGTGCACCAGAAGTGTAAGACTACAGTACCTTCCACCCATTTAGACAAACGACAGCACAGACTGGGGTCAAAGGTGAGGTGTTTCAATCTACATTAGCAACAAACATACCTCCAGGTTGTTTAAACAGGATATTACCATGGAGCTCATCCACATAAAAGTTACCATAGATCAGGTCCTTCACCATATCCTGGGTAGCCACAGATCACCATCTATGCTCCTAGACTCTCATAACTCTTACTTAAACATACTAGAGGTGCACTTCATCCAGCCAAATACCCTGTTTAAGGATGACTTCAACTACTCCTCTACAAATTGGGAAACTTACACTGCCTCAAACTCACAGGCACAGCACTTCCTGGATTTTATTAACACAAGCCCCTTGGAACAGATAGTGCATGCTCCAACCAGAGGATCAAACATACTGGAATTGGTACTCACCAACATGGGAGACAGTTGCTCTAACCTCCTCCCCCATGTCACGTCTTAACTAGTGAGGTCAGATCACAAAGCTGTCTCATTTGAAGTAAAATTCAACCCAGAAAATCTAAATAAAACAGTAACAGGAAATATTCAGTCAAACTACATCCTATTAAGTAACAGTTTGTCAAAATTCAGGGCTCCTCCCATCCTTGAGACCACAGCTACCTATGCAGAATTATTCACAGAGTCACTATACAAACAAGTGAATGGCTGCCTAGAGGCTGCTGTACCTACCAGATATAAACACCAAACACTAAAAATAAAATCCCACTGGTGGAATCCTCACCTAAACAGGTATACAATAAAAGAAGAAGACTTGTGGCTAAAATCAAGAAAAGCAACTCCCTTAATGATAAGTGCTCCTCACTAAACAATATGTGAGGTCAGGTAGACTGGCAGGCTAAGGGCAATCAGAAGGCCTTCTTCAGCTGTGTTTGGAACCTTACAGTTAACACACAACAGTGTGTTGAACTGGTGTTTAACTGTACACCTACACTAATCAGGTGGCATGGCAAATCTACTGGTTGATAAATTCAGCTCAAACTGCACCCTCACCCCCCCCCTTCCACTCCACCAGGTGAAATCCCCTCTAACATACTTCCCCTCAGCTGTCAGCAGGGACAAGGTGCTGGCGGCACTCACTAAAGCCAAGAACACTGCCTCCATATGCCAACAACATCTCCAGTTGCCTCCTGAACAGTCTAAAACATGAGCAATCAGGACCACATGAGGCACTCTTCAAGTATAGCCTTGAAACAGGCTATGTTTCAAATGAATGGAGAACCACAACAGTCATTCCCTCCTGACCCAGGAAACTACACACCCATAAGTCTAACAAGCCTAATATGCAGATCCATGGAACAATTTATTATGGAAATGATAGACAAGGACATTAGCAACCTACAGACACTGGACCCATCCCGGTTTGGTTTTATTAAGGGAAGGTCATGCCTAATTAACCAGGTAAACTTCTTTGAGAGGGTCACCAAAGCAATGGATGAGGATAAAACAGTGCATACTACATCTCTTGACCTGGCTAAGGTGTTTGATACAATACCCCACTCAGGAACTGTTGACAAGCTCTCTGAGCTAAGTGTAAACCCTTACATAACTTGTTGGATCATGAGCTTGCTCACAGACACAACACAAAAAGTCAGGATTGGTGAGATCATGTTCACCAAGACATCGATCACCTGTGGAGTACCCTAGAGTTCTGTGTTGGGCCTGTTCCTGTTTAGCATCTACTCCTCAGAAGTCAAGGCTAATGTTAAAGGCATCCATTCTCAGATGACTGTTAATTGGGAGCTGTTATAGATTCTCCAAAGATTCAAACATTTTGCAAGTGGGTTTAACACAGACAAATGACTGATGCCAAAGCCATTTTCTAAAACTTAATGCCAAAAAATGCATTATAATGCCCTTTGTAAAACTGTCAACCCAAGTTAATTACTCTGTCAGTAAAATGCCCCTAATGGTCAACATGGTAGTAAGGAATCTGGGAATATATATAGACAGTGATCTGGCCTTTGACCAACAAATAGCTAAGATAAGAAGATCATTCTATGTCACCCAACTTAAAGGTAAGGGTATGGCATTCATATCTACGGAAATTATAGTAGCACTCTACTAAGCCCTTATCAGACCTATCATGGAATACAATGCCTCATTTGGCATGTATCTAATCAGACACTTGCAACAGCTGGAACGTCCACAAAGGTTTCTCACCAGGAGAATACAGGGCATGGATACCCTGTCCTATAATGATCACATAAAAGCTCTGTCTCTGTATTCAGTCTCTTACAGGCTGCTGAGAGGGATCTTTGCCTGACTTAAACAGCTTTCTCAGACCCAACCCTTATGAATCTGTTGCACATGAGGAAAACAAACAGCACCAGGATCACAAAATCCAGGAACTTGAACTTTGGTTGTGACTTAAACATAATGTGATGGAGAGGCAGATATGTGTCCCAAAGGATCTCTGCACTGTGGAATAGGCTCCATATCTTTGGAAACAGAATTCATCCCTGACCCTATTCAAGCAAAACTTTGACAACTGGATGGGAAATAATAAATTTACTCCTGGTTTGACCCCCCCATGTCCCTTATGGACAGAGGCTATCAATAACAAAAGTATTATCCTAATTAACAACCTCCCTACAAACAATTAACCACTTGCCTACTAACATGCTCCCCTATGATACTTGGGACCCAAATGGCTTTGGGCTTGTAGGGGCCATAGTGGTCATTAAACTGGTAACAACCTATAAACCTATGAATATAGCGGATACAATAAAGCATGAGGAGACATTAGTGATGTAATGATAATAAAACCCAACGAAATATGGCAACCAGTATATACACAAGTATTAGAAGTGTAGTCTGTTATGCTAGGGAATAAACAAAAAAAGAAAAAAAGATATAAGTGCCTCCTAAGAATGGGAAGAGGGCAAGTGTTTAAAGGTATAGATAGTATGATGAGAGGTTTGCTTATGAATGTGAAATATTTGTTAATGTAGATCATACAGGAGGTGCATGGGCATAGCCATGAGTTCAGGATAATTTTTTTGAGAGAGGACTTAAATACATAGAGGCTACATATAGTTCTGATTTAATCTGGGATATAGTTTCATAGTTTGGCTATGTAGTGTGAGTATAGACTTTGTCTCTTACTCTTTTTTTGGTTTAGAGATTACAAGCAGTTTCTTGGATTGAGATCACAAAAGGTGATTTTGGGAGATAGTGATGAAGTACTGAGAAGATAATGGCCAGGGGTTACATAGTATTATATATATATATATATATATATATATATATATATATATATATATATATATAGTAGTTTATGGGTTAGAAGAAATTGTGCATGGGCTAGTTGATGTAGGAGTTCTAACCGATTGAGAGCATGTAGTGCACAGCAATGATGAGCTTTATTTGGCAGGTTAGCTGCAAATCTAGCTATGTTATTATAACATTGCTCCAGTTGTGATTTAAGAGAAATCTGGATGTTAGTCAAAATAGATTTTGCCATAGACAAAAGATGGTAAAAGCTAGGAGGAGGGTGATTCTATTATACTAGAGGTATATAGGTTATTGATGAAAATGTTAAAGCTCAGTGGACCAAGAATAGAGCCTTGAGGAACACCTGTTTTAAGTAGCAGAAAAGGAGAGACAGAAGATAGCCATTTGAATGATTGATATGAAGACAGCCATCTGAATGATTGATATCTTTCAGATAGGTAGTTACAGAACCACAGAAGAGTTGGTTTGGAAAGACCTAGAGAGGACATTTGATATAGAAGTTTATCATGTGGCACTGTGCCAAAGGCTTTTGAGAGCTGTACAAAAACAGAAGCAATAAACTTTTCTTGGTCTCTTGTCTTATTAATGGTGTCAGAAAAGTTGAGGATAGCTGTAGTGGTGAGATCGCCTGGTTGGAAACCATGTTGTGCCGGATGAGGAGATCACTTTGTTAAAGGTACTGAAGGAGCTGCTTATGAATACACTTTCCTGGATCTTAGTAAGGGAGGACAGAATGGCAAGTAAACAAGTTAGAGATTTCAGAAGAGTTACTCCTTTATGAAGATGAATAATAAATATTTGTTTTCCAAATGTAAGGGGCATGTCAGGGACATGGGAGTCTTGAATATATCTGTTGATGAGAATTGAAACTGGGTATACAACAGAGTCTGCAGTAAGTTTAAGACACTCAGTAGGGTGATCATCAGCAAAAGGATAACCAGGTTTCACTTTCTGTAGCTGTCTAGCATATGATGTAGAGATTGGTTGGAGATTTCCTTTGTATATATTTTGTGTGTGATTATCTTGAGGGTGTGTGTGTTTATTTCTGTCTAAATAAATTTGCTTCCTGGTGTTGTTGCACAATTCTTTGTACAGATATAGGTTTTGAGGGGTTTTATCTTTTCTGCTATTGTTTCCATGGTTTGTCACAGTTTTTGCATGAGAATTCTAGATGAATGAGTCATCCAGGGGTTTGAGGAATTTTTACTGTTTTATTTCTTGTAGGACAAGTGTATTTAAAGTATTCCTGAATATATTGTTGAATTTATTAATGGTTTCATCTAGGGGTAGAGTTTTGAGTGCAGATCAGTTAAAGATTTTAGTAAATTATTGAGAGTATCAATGTGAAAGTTAGAAAGATTTTGGGAAATTCTATATTGATGTTTTTATTTCAGCTGGTTCTGTATTGGTGGATAGGCTGGCGATCACTAAGGGAATCAGGTAGTACCCCTGAGTTAGCATACATGTTGAGGACAGATACAAGCATCCAGTCAAGGATAACATTTTTATGTTTCAATTTCTTAAGTTGAATAGGAGAAGACATTGGCTGTTTGTACCCAAACAAGATAAGACTAGTATCTGGAATATTAGATGTCACAGTACTGGAAGTATTAGATGTCACAGTTTACTAGTCAATGTTAACATCCCCAAGATAATTTTCAGTAGTAACCTTTGTAACTATCCAGCAAAGAATTTCTTCTAATGAGCTAATATTATTATCTGGTAGTATATAGGAGGCAACTGCACATAGCTTCTATATTTATTAACATTGAGAAGAGAGATAAGCAGTTTTGCATTTTGGAAATTTGGTATGCCAGATATTAAGACAAATATTGTATGCAATGACAATGCCATCCCCTGTTTTGTATAGTGTGTCACATCAAATTATATTGTAGCCAGGGGAGAGAATTTCAAAATCTTTTATAACAGTTTTTAGTCATGTTTCAGTAATGACAGTTATATCTGGTGAGTATTGAAGAAACCATATATGTAGGTCTGTAACTTTGTTTAGAATACTGCCAATGTTAGTGGAGGTAAGGAGAAGTTTTGTGGGTGCTGTACAGGAGTTATGAGCAGAGGAGTATAAAATAGATGAGAGTGAAGGGCTGGGGTTGGGATGAATGCCACCACACAGATTTATTTTACAAAAGAACAGATTGGGCTTTTTTTTAATATAAAGTTTATGAATTAATTCCAGGTTACATAAAAGTAAACTGAAAGGTTAGATGTTTTATATCTGAGAAGGTGAATTGGTTGGACATTAAATATATTTGAATAAGTTGGCTTGAAGGAGGGTTTAGCCTAAGTATAGGTAAGGTGGTTGGTAGTGTGTGATTGTGAATAAGTGTGAGACTAGCATGGTAGATAGTAAGATGACCTAAATGAATAGTACAGATGTGAAGATATACAAGTATAACATGATAGACAGAGAGGACTACAGGTTGAATGAAAAAGAAAATATTTTAAAGAATTGGTAGGAAGATAAGTGGGAAAAGATGACAGTGGAACTGATTTTCTGGAGATTCCAGACAGGGTGGACTCATCATCAGGATGGATAAAGGTAAAGATTTTGATAGAGTATAGTCAGTTAAAAAATGCAGAATAAGCCATGGTGTTTTAGAGTGAAACTGTAAATTAAAAGAAGTATTAGGGAGAGAATAATTAAGTGTGTAATGTGTATAACAAAAGATTTGTGGGTATTATGTTTTGTGTCAATATTCTGACAGGAAGGGTAATATTAATGAAGAGTTTCCTCCGGAGAAAGATTTGAATATTGTAAATGGGGAAAAGGAGAATAAAAGGTATGGATTGTAATGTTATAACTATAGAGATGAATACATTAACTGAGAAGCATTAGATGTGAATAACTGTGAAGGTAAGGTGACATTAAGATTATAAAACATTTGATTGAATGCTATTGGATCATAAAACAGTAACAGGTATTGGTTGGGCTAGTAGGAAGAGGAGGGATAAGAATGAAAAAGGGGAGGTGATATGTGCATTATAAACTTAGATAATGATGGGGTGGGTGGGAATTGGTGGTAGGTTAGAGGAGCATGGTGAGCCTGAGGGTGGTGATGGTGAATGGAGCAGTTTGGGACCCTTTACAGATTGAAGTATTAATCCAAGAAAAGCAATGGGTGAAAATGATGGTAAGAAATTTAAACAGCAGTATGAGTGCTTTTACTAATATAAAGTGAGTAATTCAATGGGACAGAAGAGCAGAGAATGTTTAAAAAAAGTTGATTATGGATCAGAAAGCCATACATTAAATCCAAGATAAGATACTTGTGGTTAAGAAAGCCATACATATCAAGATATAATGACTTTAAGAAGCCTGGAATACATTAACCATAACTTGGTAGACTTCCTGATATTCAGCACTGTTAAATGGCTTCATTGCAGGGTGGGGCTCTTGGTTGTGCCATAGATTTAGTTACTAGAACCATCTCTTTGACAGTTGTAGCAATCATCTGTAGACGTTGCTCTGTGTCGGCATCATGTGTCCTCATAGATGGGAGTACTCATGGACCTATTCTAGGGACCCCTCCCCACTTGGCTGACTTGCCAAATATAACAAAAGTCGTTTCACTTATCATGGGGAAAACTCTCTGTTTAGTGATGACAGATGGACTTAAAAAGGAATCAGACTGTTGCTGCTTGTATTCTTTACCAGATTTAAAATTCTGAGGCAGTGAATATCCCTAATTTCACAATAATCAATAGGATTTTACTGGTGTAACACAAAATGAGCTGACATCACAAAATGTAATAGAAGCTGCTCTGTGGTCAGCGTCATGTATCCTCATGGATAGGAGCACCAATGTACCAAATCTAGGGAACCCGCTACTTGGCTCTCTTGCTAAATATAACAAAAGTCTTCTCAATTATTATGGGGAAATCTCTCTGTTTAGCAATGACAGATGGACTCAAAAAGGAATCGAACTTTTGCTGCCTATATTTTTTACCAGATTTAAAATTCTGAGGCAGTGAACATCCCTAGTTTTACAATAATCAATAGGATTTTACTGGTGTAACACAAAATGAGCCGACATCACAAAATGTAACCAAAGTATAAACAATAAATAAAATAGGATAATTGCAGTGATAATAAAACAGTTTTATCCTTGAGCCATGGTGGATATATAGCAGCTCTTCAAGTGCTAAAAGTCTTTTGGAATTCTATGCTCCAAAATGTCCTGTGCAACACAAACTCTTCAGTGCACAAGTTTCTCCCAGAATATAAAAGTAAAAGTAAAAAAATCCAGGTAATGTACACAGATATGCAAAGTACAGTCTTTCTATGCAGTGTATTTTATTTCCAGGGTTTCCTCAGGTAAAATAATTAAGAGCCTTTTTATCAGATTCTCTCCAGTCAGGCAATCTGTAGTTTTTCTATTACCAGAACTTTCACTGTCAATTTTGGAAATACTTAGAGCCATTTTCTCTGATTTCTGACAGCCTCTCTTTCAGCAATAATACTCCTCACAAAAGCATTCTAGACTACCCTGGATTATCCTAAACAACTTCTGTCATACTAGAATTGGATTGGCCTTCAAAGACACATGTTAACATCTGACTTCGTTAACCTATGATCTAGGTATCTGAACATAAAGGGACCAGTCGACTATTACTTTTCTGTAGTGTGTTCTCCTATGTAACCACTATTGCTACTTAGCCAAATACTTCAAAAACTCAACATTTCACAGTGGCTCATCCAAAACTCCCTTTTTCTGTCATGTTTTGATTACCTGTTGGGTATTCAACTGGTTGAGCCAGCCCACTGTGTTACAACTCAAAATGTTTTTTCTCCAACAAAAAACACCAGTCTTTCCAAGCTGAGTAAGTCTAGCTTAAGTTGAAATGATCTTCCCAAACCTTTTCCTGTAGTATTGTAGTATTTATTTCTTATTTAATTCAGTGTGCCTCATTTAAAATCCCTCCCCCCAAAAGGCTTAAGGTTTTTTATATAACTCATTGTGAACTGTCTAATGTTTATTGCCTGAAAATCGTATATGCAGACATTTTCCTCCATCTCCAAAAATCTGCTTATTCAAAAAAATGAACTTTATCTTAATACAAATATTTCCTTTGAAAAAAAGTAAGCCCCCTACAAACTACATTGTATACTCTTTAAGAACTGATTTACATTTTCTACATGCATCTCCCTTTTTTTTTTCTTGAAGTAGACTGATATTAAAATCTCTACTACAATAAATCTCAGGAGATTTTTCTTAAGCTAGATCTTATGTGAGCATGATTATTTATTACCTGTCATTCATAGGTTCATAAGTTCATTCATCCCCATGATAATAGAAGTCTACTCCCAAATCTCTACGTGGTGAAGTAGTGTACCATTTTAGCACTTTCACTGACATGCCTTTAAAAATTGTCTCTATACTAGAACAGTAATCAGATTTCAGGGATGAAAATTTCAGCCTACCCACAATACCCTATAAGCTGTGGTTGTTCTACCTCAGAACTTGAACTACCATTCTGCAGTAAGTTGATGTCTGCAACTTGCTTTCTTGATAAATAAAAGATACTCCACCTTCTAACAGTTGGCATAAGACTGTTTAAGCTTTGTGTTTGAATTTTCAGCTACTTCATATTTTTCTCAACCTATCATGCTCAGCCTTTGTATTCATGACATTCCCCTGGTTAATACCCTCACCAGACATCAGCTGTGAAGAAGACTTCCAAATTATCTTACTTACTTACATCTGAAATTTTATCCAAAAATATCTTTCTTAACCATAACTGGGGAAACTTCCAAAGCTGGCCTTGTAGTTCCAGAGTAATTTGCTCAGGAATAATTTTTAGTGTTGTATAAAAAACAGTGTCTGTCAGAATTTTCTGCAACATGTTCATTTACCACAATGTCATTTTGAATAATTTCTTTTAAAGTTTTCAACCCCCCCCCCCCACACACACACACACACAATCAAAGTGTTCCAGTCACACTTACACACACACACACACACAAACTCATACAAAAAATAAAAACATTTTTGGGATGCCCAGCTTATTTCAAAACAGATAAACAAAAATCCACAAAAATGTTATTTTCTAAATTTAATAAATGGCTATCTTGATGTGTAACTCATTTGTTCCCTCCCAGTTAGGTTAGTCAGTATATCCATAGTTTCATTTAGAAGCTGTAGAACATAGTAACAATTCTAAAAGATTTGACCTACACTTATGTCTGTTTAAAGCACAGTCTACAACTGAATGTGTATCTTTCTAAATCTGTTTAGATGAAATTAATGCCAAAAAAATTCAGAGCAAAGTGCCATTGATTTGTTGTTTTTAAGTATAGCAATTGCAGGCTGATCTGTGTCCTTAGTCTTTAGTGTAAGAATGTATAATGGTTCAGATATGAAATACGTTGAGGCTTTAATCTATGAAACTGATAAATCCAAAGGTAGCGAAATGTTATCCTAGAACAGGTACTTATCCATAGGACCTCTGTCTTAAGCCACCTGAAGCATTACAGGAAATGCTTTTGGTCAATGCTCAATGATTCCTGTCCCATTCTGTGTACTACATACTCAGTTCTGGGTACCTCAGACCTGCATAGGTTAAATATGTTGCATATTCTCACATCTTTGCTATCAGGTTTCCAGTTAAGAAACATATGGAAGCTCCAAAAGCTTAAGGCCTTTGAAAAGTATTTTATCTCCAGTAGATGTAATAGGGTGTGGAGCAGTCATGTTATTCAGACAGCTGCAAGTTGAGAACTGAATCACCAGAAAAAAAACTCAGCATCGATAAAATAATGTTATTCTTGAATAGGTTTCACAACTGAGTGCCATAGCTACTTACTCTCCTCTGTAGGTGCAGGAGAACCATTATCTGCATTTGTTGTGTGCTCAACACATTATCTGCCAGAGTCAAAACCTAAATAGTTTCAGACTCTTTGCACATCTCTTTTGAAATATCCTAGTCCCTGTCTTCATAGTGTTCTATTGACAGCACTACAGTAAGTGAGAAGGGGAATTTACCTAGTACACGGGCCATATTTCCCCTGGTCAGTATGCATGCCTTCACAGGTCTCTCCTGAAACTAGGCCATAAGGCTGATAGGTCTAACACATTAAATAAAATGAATAAATGAAATCAAAGTGCATTATAAGTCATCTGTTTGTTTTGGCTGTTTCAGTTTAGTCTAAAGTATCCCACTGTTCCTTCTCACGTAGCATGTTGCAGTGCTTTGTTATGATAGCTTAAATTGTGGCTTGCTTACATGCCTGGTCTTGAAATATGAAATAAAAGTTCATTCTGCTTCTTTCAAAACAATAAATAGAAAAAATGATAAAGTCTTGATATACAAGTGTAAGACACAATGTATTTGAATGGAATTATTTGGAGACAACACAAAAATTGGGTATAAGTATTATAACAGAGTAAAGTAGTATCAATATTATTACAATTTGCAGGGAGTTGCAGAGCACAATTTAGAAATAATGGGCCTGTTTCTAGTGTTTTTATAATGAGATAACACTGTATTTTCAGATCATCAGCTAATCACAAACCGAGATTTATTATTACATTTTTGTAATGATGTCTACAGTCTTACTATTCTTTGCACTTAGTATCACAGTAGAGGGGTGTGATCTTTTACCAAGAGACCACAAACTGAGGGGGCTTCTATTTTTAAACACCTTTTACCTGACACACTGTCCTGTAACAATGTCAGTAGGTTTTGTGTTTATAGCACTGCAATTACAAATGGCAGCAGATCCAGAAAGAATTGTATGTGGGTAAAAAGAAAGTATGAAAGCAATTTATTAAAAAATATTGTAAAGTTTGTTTTTCAGGGGTCATACTGGCACTCCTGAAACTGGATTATACTGTCATTGCCCAATGTTCTCTTCGGTAGCTGGACCAGCATTTATAGGTTTGCCTTATACATTTCAAACAGTAGGATCATATCCTGAGTTATGGATAGATTCTTAGCCATGAACATATAACTAGATGTGAATTCTAAAATATCCAGTAGCGCATAGCTTTATTCCATATCACAGCTTTGTTTATCTGTTAAAGTGACATTTCCACTTGTCTTTACTTTTCTCTTGCAAGCAGTTAGATTGTTGATCTTGCCCTGCATTTAACTGAATATTGATTAGCAGACATGCAATAATTACTGTACCTGTATGCTGCATGTCATGTGACCTTTCATGGCCACCTGATGAAGCTGTTGATCACAGAAAAGCTGTCCCTCTGCTCTTCACTAACACCTTGCAACACATCCAAAATTTTACATTCCAACATCATCATGGTGGGACAAGAGCTTATGCCGATGCCTCACAGCAGTCACAACTTGAGTACCTGTGGTTCAGCTCTGACCTCTGCATGTTGTCTATATGATGTCTTTATATACTTCTCATCTGCACTGGGTCTTTTTCCAGTGTACTCCAACTTTAGAAAGGCAATCTGGTTAACTGGCCGACCTCTAATATTGTTTGAACGTATGGCATTTTTCCTGTCTCTTGTCCATTTCATAGTTAAAAAGGTCAGAAGGGCCATTTCACTTAGCTAGTTATAAAATGATAAATAAGTACACAAATCCAGTCTGTTTGGCTATTCCACATTCAAAACACATACTTAATGAAGCGGTTGTCCGTTATTTCTATCCTTCACAAAGTATAGTCTATAACTGCTCTCTTCTCTCTTCCTCGCCTTTTCTGCTCAGGATTGTGCCATACAATTTCTTTTGCAATGCTCTTTTCTCAGATTTTCACCTTTTTGAAGTTGGTCATCCTTAAGAGACTCTACCATTGCCCCCATAGTTTTTTTTTCATCAAGACTTAATTATTTTTATCATGCCATCCTTTATTCATCCTTTTTTAGCCAGAAAGCTTTCTTGACATATAACCTCTGAATGTTCTGTGTAATGACACAATTAAAGGCTCAGCAAACAAGTTGGAAATGCTCTTTTGTAGTTTTATCAGGCATATTGCTCTGGTTGTGCAGTTCAGCACCTTTCTTGAACTTCCCATAGTCTTTCATCACTGAACAGAATATTTTATTAAGGAAACTATGACCCTTTTATCCAGCAGAGGCTTGATGATTCTAATGACTGCTCCTAACTCCACCTTTAGCTGGAAAGCATGGTGCGGCACCCATTATATTGTATTAGTGTGTGTACATGATTCCATACCGCACACATTCCCTAAACAGAGTGTGGGGTACTCCTTGGTGGGCTTACATACTGCAGTCTGCAGTGTCAGAGTTGCACTTCTGGGTCTTCCTCAGACAGTGATTAGTCTGCTGTCATGAGACTGTATTAATACTCTTTCTATGGAATGGTGACCCCGCATAGCCACTTTCTCCATTTCTTCCTCGACGAGCTGGCACAGTGCCTGAGCATCTAGTCAAATCCATGTGGACTGAGAGTCAGGCCCAAAACATATTTCTGCAGAACTGGCTTTTTGTGTGCACTTTTGCAGTACCTGCTAAGCTAGAAATGTAAATTACAGGATTGACCTTCATTCCCAAATATTGTGTGTCTAAGACACTCCACGAAGGCAAACTAGAAGAGGCAGTTACAGCTAATGAATCTGATATCATTAACAATCATTCTGTGGGTTTACATGATTGGAACAATGCTGTTTCAATTCATGTCAAAATTTAATTTTGTATTTATTTTGCAAACTCACTTTACATTCCAACAATAGTATTTTTAATATTTATGTATGACTACCATAATTTAGTAATGCAGAAAACATAAGTTATATCCTTGAAACTATCAAAATGTCTGATAATGTATTTGATGTAGTTGATAGCACTGAAATTAATTCACAGCTATACTTCTTTCTTTACAATACCCTTGGTATGAAATGTCATCTTCAACTACAGGTGATTCTGACAAATTACATCTCTTGCAAACATACATGCTCATGATCACCCTTAAACATGCCCATGTATGCATGCTCATGATCACCCTTAAACATGACTATGTGTGCATGCTCATAATCACCCTTAAACATGCCCATATGTGCATGCTCATTATCACCCTTAAACATGCCCATGTGTGCATGCTCATGATCACCCTTAAACATGCCCATGTGTGCATGCTCATGATGACCCTTAAACATGCCCATGTGGCATGCTCATGATCACCCTTAAACATGTCCATGTATGCATGCCCATAATCACCCATAAACATGCCCATGTGTGCATGCTCATGATCACCCTTAAACATGCCCATGTGTGCATGCTTACGATCACCCTTAAACATGCCCATGTGTGCATGCTCATGCTCACCCTTAAACATGCCCATGTGTGCATGCTCATGATCAACCTTAAACATGCCTCTGTATACATGCTCATGATCACCCTTAAACATGCCCATGTGTGCATGCTCATGATCACCCTTAAACATGCCCATGTGTGCAAGCTCATGATCACCCTTAAACATGCCCATGTGTGCATGCTCATGATCACGCTTAAACATGCCCAGGTGTGCATGCTCATGATCACCCTTAAACATGCCCATGTGTGCATGCTCATGATCACCCTTAAACATGCCCATGTGGCATGCTCATGATCAGCCTTAAACATGTTCATGTATCCATGCTCATGATCATCCTTAAACATGTCCATGTGTGCAAGCTCATGATCTCCCTTAAACATGCCCATGTGTGCATGCTCATATCATCCTTAAACATGCCCATGTGTGCATGCTCATGATCACCCTTAAACATGTCCATGTGTGTATGCTCATGATCACCCTTAAACATGCCCAGGTGTGTATGCTCATAATCACCCTTAAACATGCCCATGTGTGCATGTTCACGATCACCCTTAAACATGCCCATGTGTGTATGTTCATGATCACCCTTAAACATGGTTCCAAAAGAAATGTTGAATTACTGGTTTTAGCTCACTTTTCATTAGCTCTTACTTTTCTTTATCATACTTCTTTAGCCATTAATGCTGCAATCAAATTTAAGTACAAGTCAGTATTTATTAGGGAGTGACAAAACTTTTCTGACAATCATCTATGCATTGTTAACTTTATATCACCTTTATGTCATAATTCTTTACTGTTTCCACATTTTATGTTAGAAATTTTATGAAAAGCATTACAGACTGTTAAATGGATCTTAATTGTATGAAGTATTGACATTTCTCTTGCAGGCCTAGGAGACAGTCTATCTTGTCTGCAACTAAAAGTTCACACTTTCATCTATTTCTGCTACTCATGTATTTCCCCCTAGTGCAGGGGATTTGACAAGTTTCTGCAGCTTTATTCACTAACGTTTTATCACTTCAGCGTGTCTTTCCCCTTCAGTGGTCAAGTTTAACCTTCTTTAATTTTGGTTTACATCCCTTCCTTTTATATGACATTAGAATTTTGTAAAAATAAGCAATAACATACTTTTGAGCAACACACTTTATTTATTTTAAACAAGCTGGCAGAGTGGCATAAATGCAAACAACGGCACCTCAAACCGAGAGGTTCTCCAGTTTAATTCTCAGCTGGGGTGCCATCTGTGTGAAGGCTACCTGTTTTCCATGTGTTCACATGTGTTTTCTCCTGCTACTCTGGTATCCTCCCAAGGACATGCTGTAGCCTGTTGGTGACTCCTAAATTCCCCTAGGAGTGCATGTGGCATGTGAGTGATAATGAAAGGCCTTGCAATAACTTCCATTAAATATTTATCTGGTAAACTCTATGGATGCTGGCATGTGTTCATGGGGTTACTATAGGAGCTGGATCTGACTTGAGACTGTGGATCGAGGGATATGTATTAAATATCTAGTGTAGGTTATTTAAAATAACTTTAAAAAAAATAAGATATGATGCACTTCAGCAACAGAGTATAACAAATTACAAAGAACAGAAATAAATCACATATATCAAATAATTTAGTAGCAGAAGTGCATTCCCTTGTACAGGATAAAGGAAGACTTTACAGTTAAAAAAAGACAAGGACCAGAAAAGGTTACCTCTAAAACAAAAGTAACATACCTCTGTTGTTTTTTGCAGGAGTCATTGTGGTTACAGAAGATCACATTAAAGCAAAGTTATAAACAATGAAAGCAGGAGATGCATAGCAGAAAAACTATAATGCCTAAGAAGGGGATGTTCAGGAGAGGATGAGTAAAATTTAGAAAACGGACAGCTGCTGCAAGTGAAATCATTTTCTTTGCTCCTTTTAGACTAAACATAGCATTATTGAAGAGCTGGAGAATGAGAACATGAGAAAACAGATGTTTATTTTGTTTACTACTTGAAGTTGCAACACCAGTGCACTTTTTGTTCACCTGATACCTGCTTCTTCTGGACAGGGCATATTCTTGTAATTCCTCAAGCATTGTCTACATTTGCTGTGTTTCATCTAAGGACAATTGATTCATCTGTTTGAGATATCTGCAGAACATAAACCTTTTTTACCTGACTTAGCTACATTAAAGTATAATACAGTCACCTCCTTTCATCACTATCTTATAAAGATGAGCATAACCACATGACTCCTTCACACTTGATGACTGTAAATCAGTTTGCCAGCTTCAACAGTCAGCTTTCATATTACTTAGTTGCTTGTTATAGAGTCAGATCTAGTTACTTTCCTACAAGTGATGATGTGCTAACCGCAGCTCAGCAAGTGATGTTCTTGCTGTTTCCTTTAAATACAGTTTACAGCCATAATTTATACTTATCATACCTCTCAATTGTACAGATTTTCACAGAATGTACAGATTTTTTACTCATATTTTTGGTCTGTTCCTCAAAAAATTGTGTTTTTTTTGACAAATCACTGGGATGATCTAAGGATTAAAGTCACTAAATAATGGCATGCATTTGAGTTTCAGACTTCATATCCTCCACAAAATGCATGATGCTAACACAAATCCTATTATTCTAGCAACTTTCCAAGTTTAAAAGAGCAATATTTAAAATGTGTCCCTATTTTTGGGTCTTTGTCCCTCCATTATGTTTCTTTTGTCCATATTTCTTGCGCTAAGAGGTTGAGAGGTAAGTCATAAATCCCTGTGTGATATTTATTGCAACTAAAAGGGTCCTATCTTGTGAACACTCATGGAATGAAAAGAGGGTATGGCAACATCAAAGGCTGGGATACTAGTCAAACCAAGACTACAGCTGAAGGTCTTAATTTGTGACATCAAGACAACTTTTGCCAAAACATGTTTAAATATGCTTGACTGTTCTTGGTTTAAAATTAGTAACATTAATTATATAAACCAGTTATGTCCTTGCTCAGATTAACTGGTACACAGTCATGCAGTGAGGAATATTCCTGCTAGTATGATATTTAGCATAATAGGGGATACTCCTGCTTATATGATATTTCGAAAGATGCAGATACATTTGTGGCTGAATGTTTAATCTCCACAGATGTTTAGCTTAAATGATTGTGAAGTCACAGCAAAGAAAATGTAAAGATGCAATGCATTCAGCCAAGAATAATTTTCTGTTCTACAATGATATTATTGGAAAAGCAACTCAATTGGTTTAACTTGTGGTGCTATCTACAAGTGTCCTCGTGTGAAATTATAATAGCTTAAGATTTAATTTAGCAGCTGACGTTAGGTGAAGTGTTGAAAATGACATTTATTTTAAATATATAGCTTTGGACCGTATGGAGCAAAACATCATCTGCCACTGGTGCCTCTCCTCGATCTCAGACGCTGGGAGTCAGTCCTGAGTCTGACCCCTCCACTGGACCTAACCCAAGACCTTCTTTTTGCTTGAGACCAGATTGAAGCATCTCATTGCAGAGTCATACTCCTGGCTATTGGGCTTCTTATTGATACACCCTACCCATTTCCCCACCTCAATGCACAATTTGCAGAGGCATATGGGCATTACAGTTTACAGCATTTGTTGGTGCATGCCTGGTATTCTTGTAAGCATGGCTGCATACCCCAGAATCACAACCAGGGCTGCTATCCCTGGTAATGACCTCCTCCCACCTCAGTTGCCCTATAAGTTTCCAGATGTCTAACTTGAAGAGCAACTCTAATGCTAGAGCTGTGCATATGGTTATGCTTATTGGTTTCTATGAATTTACTAATTTTTATCCCTTCAGGCCTGTAAGCAAAGTTTTTATGTGACGATAGCCTCCTTGTTCATCAGCTTAGGAAGACAAATGAACCTATGAACCTATAATCTGCTCCTTGTTTGACAAATTGTTTCACAGTCAGAAAATGACACTCCAGTGGGAGTTAGAATGTTAAAGAAGGAAAACATCCTTAATCAAATATTCAGTAGCAGCTGTGACCATCTGTAGCTCAGGTACTGTTTCCTCAGACTGTACAATATTACTGGTGCTATTATTGTTATTATTACTGCCCTGGTGTCAGCTTGAACAATTCATCTTCTTCAGTTTTGTGCTCATGTATGTGATAATTCATTAAGAAATATAGTGCTTCATGTTTACATGCATATGCTTTGTAATATATATATCTCAGTTGTGAAGAGGACAAGCAACATTTAAGTGCATAAATTTGTTCAATGAAAAATAAATGCTTGATGCACATACCAAACCGTACCTATTTTAATATGATGAATATAAATGTCTACTCTGCCTTTAAGTGCGAGGTAAATGACTAGTTTATGGGAACATTCTTACGTAATAGCCTGGAAGCTGATTTGTAATAAACTGCCAGCTATTAAGCTGTATATGAAGATAACCTGCAAAGAAAAGACAGGAAGTTAGTTCTTCAGCTAGAAGATCAGAAAAGTGTCATAAACTGAATAGAGCAGTCTGATAGTGCTATGATTTTAGGACAATGAACAGCATTTCGAAAATGTGATAATTATCCCAGGAGCAGAAATGATCATCTGACAGAGAACCTAGGAAGCACCAGCCATTTGACAATGCTAGACTGTATCCCTATTATTTCATCGAAGAGTTACATAATTTAATGGCATTTTATCGAATATGTTGTTTGTTAAAATGTTCTGACTGCTGAGATTGCATTACAGTGGGAATCAGGAAACTTGCCCTTTCTCCACTGTAGTGCAATCTTGACGTTGGTATATATAATTAGTGAGGGTGGGGGGGCACAGCTCCCCACATGGGGGTTTGACGAATGGCATTTCTGATGAAATGCCGTTTGATGATGTACAACTTCGATGGTATGAGATAGACCCTGTTAGACTTGATAGGATACTGACAGATGTCACTTTCCCCATCTACCACAGAAAAACAGCATTTGTAGCCTGTGACTGTCTGTTTTAGTACATGGTATTACCATTCAGTCTACATGGAGTTCCAGCATCCTTTTAGTGACTTATTAATACTGAAGCCTTATTCTCTATATTTTGTGGAAAATCTGGATAACATGGTCATTCATTCTAAGGGTTTGGAGTCTCACTTACAGAAAGTGAAGGCTATGTTAGAATCTGTTAAATCGGCAGATGTGACTATAAATGTTAAGAAAAGTAAACTGAGTATGGTTGAAGTCAAATATTTTATTTTTTTATTTTTATATTTTATTTTACATTTGTTGACCGGGATAGTCCGACTGGATACATGTCCATTTTCAGCGGAGGCCCGGGGAGAAAAGTCAAATACTAAGGATACCTTATACGAAGAGGTGTAGTAAGGCCACAAGTTGAAAAAACAGAAGCCATAAAAAGTGGCATGCATCTGTGCTAAAAAAAAACTGGTGAAAGCTTTTTTTGGAGTAGTTGGATATGCAGAAAGTTTGTGTATTAGTTTTGTGACTGTTGCCTTTGTTTTGCCAGAGCTCACAGAAGGCAAAATTTATGTTAAGGTACAGTGACCTCTTGAAGCAGCTAGAGCATTTAATTATCTAAAAAAGATCCCATGCTATGAACATATGTTGCTGATTCCAATTTTACGGAGGAATTCAAAATATATATCATTGCATTAGAGGTAGGTTTGGGAGCAGTGCTATCCCAAGACATTTTGAAGTAAGGATCACCCTGAGTGCTTTATCAGGAAAGTTAATTACAACCCAATGCACCTCTAGGCATTTCTGCAGTTACCTCCAACTGCGCCTTTAGGTGTTAAATATTGCTTGTTCATATTTGCATTAATAATTCCAAAACCATGCTACATACAAGGTATCAGAATACTAAACAACACAGCAGACCAGGCAAAGGTGCAACTCCAAACCATAGAACAAAAAAGCATCCAAGGAAATGCACGAGGAAGACTCCAAACTGAAGTTCAATTTGTTTTTGTTCTAAGGTATCAGAATAGTTTATCTTGAAGCACACATGATGACAAAACAACTGTATTGATATTTGACCTCTGTCAATGAGTATTTTTAGAACTGTAAGGTGATAACTTCATTTTTTTAAAAACTCAAACCACATACACTGAGAGTTAAAGGTACACACTCAAAAGAGCTGTACTGGAGGGAATGAATTAGGCAATGTGGAAAGGAAATATTTTACCACAGAAAGAGAGTGTTTGTCAGTTAAATGGATCCTCTGTTCCTTGAAGTACTATTTTTGGAGTAGGCATTTCAAGTTGATGACCACGCCTCTCTACATTGGCTTATAAAGCAGACCTCAGTACAAATCTGTACCAATGGGCACTATTATTGCTATCCTTTGAGTTTACAGTTCAAGGCAAATGCCTTGTGTGTGTGGGAACATTCCCATAGAAAAGTCAGGAAAGTGATTCGTATTAGTTAGTAAAGTGCCATATGTGGACGTAGTCTGCAATCAGAGTACTTGAAGTTAGTTCCTGATACAGAGGATAAGCAAAGAATCAAGCAAGCACTTGTCAAGTCCATTAAAATGTGGAATATGGCAGCAAAGTCAAAATCTCCTGTAGATGTACACCTGACGGAGTACCTACAACTCAGACATGGAGTGTAGGCCCTTTAGAAGTCTGCAGCCTTACCCTTTGATTTTAAGAGCAGACCATTCCTGGAAGGGTTAAACAGACTCAAAACACTGAAAGTGCTGTTTTGTTTATTTTAAAATGAAGTAAGATTTTTTTTTTTGTAATTGCCCTTACAGATTCACAAAATGAAATGTGTTTCTATAGAACTACTGTCTCCAATATTTTCTTATACTTTACATTGTGTTGCCATCCATTTGAAAGGTAGATGCTGATCCACTCCTTTCATTAGCTAGCCGCTCAAAGCATAATATGTACTCCCATCTTATTGCACTTACTTCCTTTACATTTTACAAACTACACTATAATTCTGTTTCTGCAAGTTACAGATTTGATCAATGTTGTGAAGAATGAAACTAAGTCAATATCCTTTTAATATTTTAATCTTTCCAACTTCATTCAATCAGCATAATACTTGTTATTTATTGTTTTGTACAGCTGCCAGGAAATCTTGCAGCTACATTATGATTCAAGTTTTCTCATGTGATCCATTGATATGCATTCTGGAAAGCAGTGCATCACATGTACAATATCAAATCCTCAATGATAGCAATACATTTCAAGTTAGTCACCTTAATTTTATATTAGGCAGCTTCTCTTTGCTGCTATCTAACCATACGGTGAAACACAAACACCAGATTCACAACCCATTCCTTATAATAACATGATAGTCAATTTTCTAAAATTCAAAGCTCCCTCCTTTATAGCTCTTCTATAACTTGTTCATCAAACACTGTTAGAGGCATCTGCTGTTGTCTGGAGATATGGTTCACCTAGGTAAGTTTTTAATATGGTTTCTAGAGTACGTATGCATTCCTTTTTAACTTTTAACTGTGTCACCCATTCCATCTCTTGCTTCTTCTCAGTACCTTTCTCTCCTTTTTGTACATATAAGTAAACTACAATGATAATATATATATATATATATATATATATATATATATATATATATATATATATATATATTAATATTCTTTGCACAATTGGATGTGGATGCTTGCAAT
Source organism: Protopterus annectens (assembly GCF_019279795.1). NCBI lineage: Eukaryota > Metazoa > Chordata > Ceratodontiformes > Protopteridae > Protopterus > Protopterus annectens. The sequence continues at coordinate 287,079,880 of NC_056731.1, forward strand.
ATAATGACATTTGTGCTAACACTGAATGTACTATAATTTAGTTAACAAGGTCCCTTGTATATTGCCAAACCTCACATTTGTATTTCATAATTATTTTGATTTTACTAAAATGCCAAAAAATTATATATATATAATATATATGTGTGTGTGTGTGTGTGTGTGTAGATATATATATATATATATATATATATATATATATATATATATATATATGTGTGTGTGTGTGTGTGTGTGTGTTTGTGTATGTATATATATATATATATATATATATATATATATATATATATATATATATCTACAGGTTTATGTTTCTTGATCGAAATTTCACAATGTCGAACAAGAAACATCGAGACCTATTAAAGCAAAAGTGCACTACATCGAAAGTGAACTTTCAGAAAAGCTGGTTTTGCGAACCAGAAAAAAAACAAACAAAAAAAAACCCTACTTTAAACATCACCCCCCCCCATTTAAATATATTAACTCTGAGATCACACTACAGTGGGGAAAGGGATATATTTCCTTATCCCCACTGTAATATACTTTGGTGACCAGCTTTTGCAAAAGTGCACTTTCAATTTAGTAAACTTTCACTTAAATGGGTTCGATCTTCAGGTTGTCGAGAAAGTGTGTTTTCGACAATCAGAAGTAGACCCATATATATATATATATATATATATATATATATATATATATATATATATATATATATATATATCCACACACACACACACACATATATACATATATGTATATATGGTTCTACTTTTAAACATCTAATTCCCATAAGATCAAATCTCAAAACACTGAGACCGTAACACTGAAAACTCATAACATTGAATTTCATAATATTGAAAATGTATAACATTGAGTAGTGTATCAGGCATATAAATGTTATAGTTTAATCTGTTAATCTTGTGGTATCACTATAAGAAGTTGCAGTTTTTATTTATATAGTTATTATTTATATAGTGTAGGAACTTATACTATTTATATAGTGTTTAGTTTGCCAATCTGTACATGTTTTTAGGCCATACAGGTAAGTGATTTAGACATTATGTGTACATTCTGTATGGTGATTGCGATACAGTGAGGTTAGGAAATTAACTTTTTTCCACTGTAGTGCGTTAGTATATTTAATTATAGGGGTGTGGGGGAGCAGGGAGGCTTACTCCCCTTTAGAAACATAGTAAAAAGTGTGTTTGTTAGTTTGGTGGTGTTATAGGTAGAGGGGACGGTATTTACATGTGCTTTGTAGCTTTCGATGTTGTGATGCAAAGTTTCAGTGTTCTGAGTTTTCGATGTAGTGAGTTTTCAGTGTTTTGGGTTTTCGATGTTATGATCTCAGTGTTTTGCAGGTGCAGCTCGTCCTATCGGACTGTGGGACTGCAGCCCTCCCACCTAGAAAATAACAAAAAAAAAATCTGTAAAACATAAAAACAAAGACTGCCTTTACCAGCAGTCCTGATATGGACACAGAGGCAACAAAGGTACCCAGCAATCATTGCTGTGAGGTACCAGGAATCTGTTCGGTGACAACCGCACAGAACAGAGGAGCTCCAAACTGCTTCAGCCTCAGTCAGGACCAATGAGGAGGACTGAGCTGCTCTCACAGGATGTTTTCAGTGCACGGTCTTTGGGTAGGTGTTTGGATTGTAGGCTTGCTTGCTGTTCAGTCACTGGATCAAAGGCTTCGTGGATTGGTCTGTTTGTTCGGTCACTTGGATCAGTCTGTGACTTGCTTGCTGTTCAGGTGGTCGCTGGGCTTGGTCTTGTGGATCAGTCAGTGGCTTGCTGTTTACTATATACTGGTGGCTAGAGAGAGCAAATGGTGGTGGGTAGAGATACTCAGGCTTGAACCCTGTACCTTGTATGCAGGTGTTAAGGACCTGAATTCCCTACCCACAACCATTTGTAAAACAAATTGCAGATTTTTGCCTCATATGTGATCTGATCTGTTCCTCATAATATCTGTGGTTTCTAAATAATGCAATGCTTGATATTTGATGGTGCAGTGGTAGCATTGTTGCCTCACAGCTGCAGGTTCTTAGATTTGATTCTTGGCTGGGGTGCCTTCTGCGTGGGGTCTGCATCTTCTCCCTGTGTTTGTGTGGGTTTGCTTTTGTGTCCTCCCATGTTACAAAGACATGTCTGCATTATTTCTTCCTGGGCCTCTGCTGAAAATAGTTTTTTGCTCCAAGTCAGATAGTCCTGATTAACAAATGTTAAATAAAATTGACAGGCATTTGAATTTCAGACTTCAGGTTTCTGAATGTTTAATTCCTTGCATATTTGATGGTGCAGTGGTAGCATTGTTGCCTCGCAGCTATAGGTTTTCTGGTTTGATTCTGAGATTCCTTCTGTGTGGAGTCTGCATTTCATCCCTGTGTTTGTGTGCATTTGCTGTGGTGTCCTGCCATTTTACAAAGGCATGCGTCTGCAGTATTTCTCCCTGGGTCTCTGCTGAAAATTTTTTTTGTTCCGTCAGAAGTAAAATTGACATTGAATTTCAGACTTCATATTCTTCAGAAAATGCATAGTAACACAACCTTTCACACAACCTTTTATTTTAGCAATTTTCTAAGATGGACCAAAGCGAAAAACAGAGAAAACAGTAATCCTCCAAAACACAGGTAACCTTAAGTCCAAAAGCCAACAGCCAACAGCCAAAACCAAAAATCTTCCTTAATGCAGAATTTATTATTTAAGAAAATAACAGCGTTTTCGCCACTTACACTAAAGCAGCTTCATCAGAGGTACAAGTGCAAGCAGTTAGTCTACCACCTTTTAAATACAGGAAATGCTGCAACAAAACGTCATTTCTAGCTGTGCATGCACAACGAACGGAGGGGCAGGGAACCTAAAGCAGTGACTGCTTTAGGTTCCCTGATCCTCCGTTCATTGTGCATGCACAGCTAGAAATGACGTTTTGTTGCAGCATTTCCTGTGTATTTAAAAGGTGGTAGACTAACTGCTTGCACTTGTACCTCTGATGAAGCTGCTTTAGTGTAAGTGGCGAAAACGCTGTTATTTTCTTAAATAATAAATTCTGCGTTAAGGAAGATTTTTGGTTTTGGCTGTTGGCTGTCGGCTTTTGGACTTAAGGTTACCTGTGTTTTGGAGGATTACAATTTTCTAAGATGAATATTTGAAATTTGTCCTTATTTTTGGGACTGTATTACCCCATTATTGGCTTTGTCCAGTTTTTTTGTGCTAAGGTTGACAGCTATGGCAAGGACTGAATTCACTGAATATGTTTGAGGGCTATATTCCCTCATTACTGGGTTTGTCCAGGTGTTTTGTGCTAAGAGGTTGACTGCTATAGTGAGAACTGAAATCATTAAATGATAGCCATTTAAGTTTCAGTCTTCCTCTCTTTCACAAAGCAGCCGATTTGGCGTAGTGGTATGTTGCTCTGACTGTTTTGCACAGGGACATTGGTAGTAAAATGTATGGTGGTAACACAGCATTTTATTCTAGCAACTTTCCAAGATTATACAAGCAATGTTTAATGTGTCCCTGGTTTTTGGCCTTTTGACCCCCCCCCCCAATAAATTTGGCTTTTTCCAGATTTCTTGTGCTGCAAAGTTGAGATGCAGTTGAGTATTGAGTAGATTTTACAAGGAGCTGAGAGCTGCAGGGGAAGAGAAGTTTAGTGCTGCTTATGCTAAGTCAGCTTACATTGTTAATAACACAACAGGTTGTGTACTTGTTTTTGATGCAGAAGGTTGTTGGTTCTACTCCCACAAGGGGTGAATGCTGCCATACTAAAAAAGTTAAGATACTAACTATGATCCTGTTATCAGTTTGCCATCCATTTCCTATTGCAATATTACTAGCTTATCATTTTTAATGTAATATAGGCAATTTATTCCTCAGGGGCATCAGCCACTTTATTTTTCGATGAAACCATGAAATATAAAGGTGTTTGCTAGCAGCAACTTCTTCATTAGTTACAGATTTATTTAATGTGGAATTATTTAGATGACTTTTTTACTTCAGAGATTGTGCATATTTACTGATAATGGTGGACTGTAGAATTGTGCATATTTACTGATAATGGTGGACTGTAGAAGTTTGAGTAGACTTATGATGGAAATGTTCTGAACTGGGCAGTTTTATCATTATTGGTTTACTGGAAAAATGTTCAAAGCAATAGGAAGGTGTATCAAAGAGCACATGTATGTTTCATATGCAAGGGGCCTATGATTTGAAAACAGCCCAGAATTAATCTTTATCTGCCACTGGTAAAATGTATTTTCTTTGAATGTGGGTTTCAATGCTGTTTCAATGAATGTGAGTTTCAAGGGCAGAGAAGTTTTAATGCTAAGTTCGTTTAGCAGATGTCTTAGTGTTTGTGCTGTAAAATGCAAAATAAAACTTTCAAATGAAGTCCAAATCATCATAGAAGTAAATCAGTATGCACATTAGTGTTTATGGTAAATGGAGTGAAATAGCCAATTAATGGATCATTGGAATGGCTGCAGGGGGAGACTCCATGATTTTGTGAGGGGAAAGGGCGGCAAACTTAAAGACAGCCCCAGCTGAACTATACCTCCCAACTGTCCAGATTTTCAAAGAATGAATAGATTTTTGCTTCTTATTTTTGGTTTGTTCCTCATAAAATTTGTGGTTTTCTGGCAAAATCATTTAGGAATTAAGTCACTAAATAATGACACGCTGAGTTTCAGACTTCATAACCTTCAGAAAAATGCATGCTAAAGTAAGACCTGTTGTTCTATCAACTGTCTCAGTTTATACAAGAGCAATTTTTAGTACTGTTTATATGTTCCCCCAATATATTTGGCCTTGTCCAGATTTATTGCATTAAATTGCTTTATAGAATTAGGCATAGACAAACCTCTCAACTGTCCCTGATTTTGGCTCAAAATGTTGCTCTTCCCTTAATAATCCCTTCACAAAATAGCAATTTTGGAGAAAACATGGAGGGTTTACAATTAAGAAATAACTGTAATAATCAGAGTTATAGATTACTTTTATTTCAGAAATGCATGTAGATTATTTTATTTTGTCAGCTACTCAAGTTAACAGTACTAATATTAAAGACTCCCTTCTTTGACATGCTCCCAGCTGTATTGTGTGGCTAGTTTATATTTTTACATCACATTTTTGGTTCATTTTTCATAAAATTGTGTTTTTTTTGGCAAATTAGTGACAAATCATTAAAGACTGAACTTAGAATATAATGACAGACATTTGAGTTTCAGATTTCATACCCTTCAGAAAATTCATACTAATGCAAGACCTATTCTATTATCTTTCTAAGTTTATAAGAGCAATATTTAAAAAAAAAATGTCCTTATTTTTGGGCCTTTGTCTCACTTCTTTGTATGGCTTTGTCCAGATTTCTTGTGCCGAGGTTGAGAGTTATGACAAATATGTCAGGGCCATCACAGTCAGCCAGAGACATTTCAAATTGTGACATACTTGTTGCACCCTACTCCCCCATGTAGTGACTCTGGATGTGTTGAAGCAAGGCAAGGAGTAGTTATGCAGTGTAAATGTGCAGAGTATCACCCCCCCCCATCCAAGGTAGACACAAGTACTAGAGTGGCTTTTTATCTGTCCTTGATTTTTGCAGAGTGGTCTGGTTTCTGTCATATTTTTTGTACTGCTGATTTATGCTTATTACTCAAAGTGCCTGTTGCTCTGTGTTTAAGTAGCAATACTTTAATGACCATCATCAGGTAAGCTTGGCTGAGATCATAAGATGCAAGTAAGCTTTAATAAGCATACTGTTAAAGAATTGCCAACATTGAAAGCCTTTCTGTTGTTGCCATGTAGAGAATACTTAACTAGATAATGTATAGGCCTCGGGTATTGAAATGCATATGACAGTATTTGTAATAAAGGACAGGATTACATTATTTTAAGAAGCTCATTACACTTGGAGACTTCCAATCATCTCTGCAGGCTTTACCTGTAAACTAAACAGAATGCCAGTCGTGTGGTCCATAACCTGTACAGTAATCCTTTTAAACAATGTATCTTGAGCTTATTTCTTGTTTGCTTTTCATTTTTTACTTTGATCATGTTTTCCCCATGAAACAAGTAGATAGTTGTCAGGCAGCAGGTCTTTTTTTTGGATAAGAAATATTTTTACAAGTGGGGGCATCAGAGATTTCTACTTTCAGCATGTTACTTAGTACTTTAATAAAGCTGAATATAAATTATAATTAAAACTGCAGTGCAAGAAGTGGTTTGAGTTGAGTGCTGCTTGTTTTTCTTATACTTGATTTTGACTGGCATTCCATTAATGTATTTAAAAAGTAATTTATTTTTTCATGCCTCACAACCTTTTTGTTTCCATCTAGATATTAATTACGCTGTCATGCAGCCAATGTATTGAAATATTTTTATTCTTCTGCACTTCATTTTGTTTTGATTTGACTCTCATAATGACGGTTTGGTACCAAGGGCAGTGTATTTAGTTAGTTTTTGTGGTTTTGAGCATAGCTCCTCCCCTTTCTAGTTGGCCGCACCCCTTCCCATTGACCCCACCCATTCAGCTGTCTCCTGCAGCCCCCCTTTGATTTGAAGTCACCAGCCTCCACTGGTGTTTTGAGATTTGATGTTATGATGTTATGGGAATTAGATGTTTTAAAGTAGAACTACACACACACACACACACACACACACACACACACACACACACACACACACACACACATATATATATATATATATATATATATATATATATATATATTCACTGCAGACCAGTCAGAAGAGAAACAAATTTATTCCAGCAATCAGAAAATGTTGAGAGGCAGGTGTGAGATTCAAGCTCTTGTATGCAGCTATCTTCAGAATATTTTTTTTCCTGGAGGATCACAATTGCTTTTTGATGCAGAACTGGCTAAGGAGGAAATACAAAAGCTTTTCCAAAGAAAAATTGAGCCATCAAGCAGAAGGGGACATTGTTTCTCATTCTTCTGACAATAAAGCACACATATAGATTTTGCCAGAGAAACCTTTTGTACAGTTACAATGGAAATGCTTGAGAGACAAAGAAAAACACAGGAGTTGATTAGAAAAATCAGGAGTACATTGAAATTGAACTGGAATCCAGAACTGTGAGATGGAGAAGACCAGGGAGAAGACCAGCAACATGGAAATTAGTGAATAAATGTGAGTCTGCATAGCAACAATCAAAATTGTGAAATACAGCTGTATAAGAAAATGTGGAAAAGAGTGTATTTTTGTTGACTTTGTTAAACTTGTGGGAAACTGAAATTTGCCTTACTTAATGTCATTAATGTTTGGAAAGACACTGAAGGGAGGGCAGTGGAAGGAAAAATTTAACTATAAGTGGAATGAGTTCTGTTCTTAACAGTATTTCTATTAAACTTTTCACAATTTAAATTGCATGGTTTAAAGTAAAGCAGTTTTAGTTACACTTCTATTTGCTAAAGATACTGAAGTAAAAAGATACCTTTTTCTCTTTCTTATTTTTATTATTAAGAAATGTAAGCATTATAGTGCAAAAAGAGAGAAAAGGCTAGACAAAAGCATGTTTAAGTTGATAGGCTGTAGTCTTGGGTTGTTGAGGTGGGAGATGGAGTGCAAAAGTACAGAATATTTGAAGAGCTGATATGTTTTTTCTTATGTTTGCTTAAGTAAATGTCTGTATTAAGATCCTTAACTTATTCTAAAAACAAGATTTAAGTGGAAACAATTACATAGGAAGAGACTGAATATAATGAAATGTTTTCCATTAATATAAATATTTTAGCTTGTCTTTAGAAGCTTGCACCAGAGGACTAGATGTTTTTATGTTTCCATGGAGACAAGCTGATAATAGGGCCATAAAATGCCAGAACACTGGTTTATTTAAGGTTAAAGATTAATGTTTCTGAAAGCATGGAATTTGCTTTTTACATCTGGGAAGGGAACAATGATAAAAGGAAGAGAGACCAAGTAGTGTAAGCACAGGCAATAACACCCATCTTAGCATGGATAACCTCAATTTTAGGTTAATTAAGGCCTGTATTTTGTAGCTATATATTTTGGACAATTGTTCTACTAGGAGGGTTAAACTTCATTATTTGAAGATTTACACAATGTTGTGTGAATCAAGTTAACATGTTATGAGGGTGTTTTGGGGTGTGTGTCTTTTCTGAAGGTTTTCATTAAAACAAAAAGTCTTGTAAAATGTGACATAGATTCCAATGTTGATGATAAGAAAAAAATTGTATAAAGGATTATCCTACCAAACATTTGTGGGTGCATGTATCACAAAAGTTGGAAATAGACATTAAAAAACTCTCATTTATAAGGGGTGGGAAAAATGACCTCTTATCATAATGGTGACACTTTCCATATTATCTTGGAATGTAAATGGTTTCATAGGTATTGAAAAAAATGAAAGAATGTTTTGTTATATTAAGAAATGTAGAATGCAAACAGAAATGCTACAGCAGACACATTTTGAAAGAAGTGAACATATGAAATTGATAAAGAAAGGATTTCAGTTTGGATGTTTAACAGAATATTGGGTACAAAGGAAAAGAGGAATATAAGATTTGTGTTAGTAAGGGGCTACTAGAAAGGGATGGGGATTACACTGGCATGTATTTATATTCCACCTAAACCTGCTGTTATGGAGTTTACATATTGTGAGAAATAATCAGCTTTCAGCATGGAATATTACTTATAGGTGGGGACTGGAATTTGATTTGCAACAGTGAAGATGCATCAGGGGTGCCAATAATGGAAAAACTAACAAAAGAAGGTAGATTTCTGAAGATATTTATGAAAACATTTGGTACAGGAGACATACAGTCCATAGTAGGAACTCAGAGGGAATTTAGATCTTATTCACCAAGGTACAATAATGTGGGCTACACTAAACAGAAATTATATTTCACAAGAACATGTGCATTTAACTGAGAACTGTGACACATATCCAGTAACTATTTCAGATCATGCACCAGTAATAATAAGATAAAAATACATGGTAATGAAGTAAAGATAAGACACTGTACTTTTCCACCTACCTGCTAAAAAGAGAGGACTTTAAGGAATGGGTAGTAGAAATTATCCAGGAGTTATTTGGGAAGATAGAAAGTACTCCAGAATTTATAGCTAGCGAGTGGGGATAAATGAAAGTGGAGTTTAAAAATAGGATAAAATAAAAGAAAAAGAGATCTAGTTAAGAAATAACAAGAATTATTTAGAAGGGCGGATAAAGGTTAGACTATTATAGAAAAAGAGGAATCTCACAAAACAAGACAAGGCACAATTGCAAATTGCTAAAGAGAAAATAAGGGAGTAGCTGGATAATATGCATTAGTTTAGAAAGATTATATTAACCAACTGTTTTTGATAATAATTCCAGAGAACAAAACCATTTTAAACAACAGATTGTAGAAAGGGTTGTTGCCAAATTTAAGGAGCCTGTAACAAGGAAAATAACCAAAGATCTTGAAAAGGTGTTAGGGATGGTTCAGAATTTTTTTGAAAACTTGTATAAAGCAGAAACATAGGGATAATCAAGTAAAAGCATAAATGAAATTATTTATAGAAGAATAAAATATGTCAAAGTTAGAGGCAGATAAGGCTCAACAATTAACAGTTATGATAGGAGGTGTTGAGATAAAAATGGTGATGTATAACTAACCTGCTGGAAAGTGTGCAGGGATAGATGGTATTCTGCTAGAAGTTTGGAAGCTATAAGGTTGAAAATTATAAAACTCTCAAATGTTTTTGTTTGACAATATTTTAAAAGAAAGAGAAGCACCAACATCCTGAAAGAAAAGCTGTGATTGCTATAATACCTAAAGATGGTAAAGATCCATTGGATCTAGCTTGATATAAACCCATTTCAATTTTAAACCATAATTATAACGTGTTTGTGTTTATAACAGCTAAAAGAATGGCAAAAGTCCTGCCAAAATTGATAGATATGGATCAATGTGGTTTTCTGGAGGGGATGCAAGCATTTGACAACATTAATAGAACAATGATATTCCAAAGGGGATCAAAATGTAAGAAAAGATTACTATTGTTGGGGGTTCTTGGGATTTTATGAGTAGGACAATGGAAGAATTTGCATTTCCTGATACAATAATAAGGATAATTATGAGGATATATGAGGGTCAGAGGCAAAAATCAATTTGGGAGGGTTCCTCTCTGATAAGGTATGTCTAAACAGAAGAACCAGACAGGGGTGTCCTCTTTCCTCTTTGTTATTTGTGTTATAGTTAGAATCATTGCCAAAGAAAATAAGGCACTCAGAAATTCAAGGATATGATTGGTATGGTATTCAAAAAAGTTGGCTTTATTTGCAGATGATATTATTTTGCACCTGATAGACCCAGAAAAAGGCATCTCAGTTTTGTGGAGCATTCTGTGATGGTTCCAGTTTTTTTCAAGATATAAAATGAATGAAGATAAAACAAAGGCTATAGTTATAAACTATGCACCTACATATGAATTGGTTCAGCAATACCCCTATTTATGTGAGCATGATAAAAAGAAGCATTTGGGAGTATGGATTAAAAAGGATTATGTTATGGCAGCTAAGGATATCTGGGATTAATCAACAGATAATACAAAAACTGAGGAACTGGAAGCTCATGCCTATGGATATAGACAGCGAGATACAAACAGTAAAAGTGTTTTTAGTTCCTTTAGTTTTATGCACAGGTTGGACATATTTTTATCAACCAGAGGAGAAGCTGTGGATAGTTACTAATAAAGAGTTGAAAGATTTTTATCTGGATGGAGATAAGGGCAAGAGTCAAGTAGTGGAGCAAGGACATTTAGGATCACCTGATTTGAATGGATATTTTAGTGCTACACAGTTAAGGCTGTTATATATAACACAAGCAGAAAGATATAAATTTAAGTAGAAAGGGATGATGTTTTGTACCAGAGCCTTATGGAGAATAACAGCAGTCATACAGAATATTCTATTCATAAAGTAATAGAAAGTATACTAAGAACTAAACAAACATGGGAATGGAGAAAGCAAATTCTGTCAATATGAATGACTGCAATTAGGGATACAGAAAATAAGCAAGAGAGAACTGGAATTTACTGGAGAAAGCTAGCAAAAGGTATTAAAAACAAATAATTAGAGAGGAAAATATAATAGAATTGAAAGAGCCCAAGAAGATATTTGGACTGCAGGCTAAGAATGCTTTTCTTATTAAGGATTGATATCAGAGTATAGGTAAAGCAAAAGGAATAGGGGATCTTGAATGAAAGACTTGCACTGGTTCAGTTTTTAGTTGAGTATAGAACAGAAGCTTTTATTAAAAAAAGTGATAATTAGTAGGGCATATAAATATTGCACCCTATAAATTAGAAGAGGTCATAAAAGATTGGGAAGAGAGATAAGATAAGAAATTCACAAAGAAACAATGGGAGGACATATGTATGGTTCCCAACTCTGCAAAAATATCTAGAATATTTAGGATTTTTGTTTGGATGTATTTGCATGGGTACTTTTATACCCCAAGCAGACTGCAAAGAATTTTACCTCAGGTAGATGGCAAATGTTGGAATTGTAATGGGGAAGAAAGGGGCATATGTTCTTGTAGTGTACAAATTGGTAGACTTTAAAATTTTCTACGAAGGAAATTGTTTTTTTCTTTTTTTGAGCTGGGATACATGATCTGCATTGTCTACACATAGTAAGGCTTTAATTTTACTTCTGGTAGCTGCCAAAAAAAGCAATTACTAAAAAATGGAAATCAAAGTGTACTCCAACCATACTTGATGTAGTAAATTTTGTAACAGAGATGTAAGAACAAGAAATGGGATCTTTAGAAAAGTGTAGGAGTAAATTACATAGAAAAAATGGAAATTGTGGGAACAATACATGCATAAACATGTTTTGGAGGAGAAATGACATTTAAGAAAAGGCAGGAACTGAACAATTTAAGTAATGCTGATTTGATTATATTGTATGGAATAATATTTTCTATGTATAATGTTTGTAAACGTGACCTTGTTAATATGTTTGATGATTTTTTTTTATAAAAATAAGTTTTAAAACTCAAAAGACAATTCCAAACTAGAAAGAAAGAAGAACTGGACTTGAACACAACACCATTGTGAAAGTGTTAAATCAAGGCAAAGGCTGCACTAAAGAGAGTGGTGTTGCATCTGAGTCTCGTTTTTCTTTCTTTGTAGTTTATAAATGCTAAGTTTGCCTATGTCACAAGTAATAATTCAATAGAGGTGCTTTTTTTCTTTTTAAAACAGGATCTCAGAATATTTCAAATTCCAAATATATGCTGGAAGAATTGAAAAGTGTAAAAAGAAAGTGTATACAGGCTGGATGAAATTGATAGAACAGTTCTGGAAGAAATTAGTTTTCTTTTTCTGTTCATATATGTAATATTTTATTATTAACATGGAAAGGATCAGGATATAGTTGAAAATCAAAACTGCAGATCAAGACTTTAGTGATGGTATACTAGAGAGATGCTTTTTCTCCATTTGCTAAAACATGCCTATCTATCTATCTATCTATCTATCTATCTATCTATCTATCTATCTATTTATTGCTGTACAACTGATTTTTGGAAAATGATTGAAGTAAAACACTTAATTATTCCTTGGGATTCAATAAACTCTGTTACACACAGTTTACATGCTAGTGAAGTTAACAGCAATCCTAGTCATATATTCATGCTGGTCATTGCGCTTACACAGATACAAGCATGTCTTCATGGCCGCAACAGTATTGCCAATCAGGAAACTGTGCAGAGCAGCATTAGCACAGAAAGAAGATATGTTCGTGTTTGCTTACAAGCAAACTTGCTCAGCAAGATTGTACGGGCATTCACAATGATTCCCAGTGACAAAGATACTGCAATACCAGCAGTAATAACACAGTAAATAAAAGTGTTCTTAGTTCAATGTACACTAAAAAAATATTTGAAGAATGAAATAATGTAAGGGAGGTACAGTATGTTAAATGGGTACAAGGAAATGTACATTGGGCAGAAAAAGTGTGCTGATGAAAATAGCCACAGACATGAATGATAGAATTGAATAAATATGTTGAGGGCATGGTCAATATGGAAATGTCCCCAAAACAGGATATGTCAATGTATGTACACTTCCAGCACAAGTCAGTAGCATTACAGTAAGGACATATGTAGATAGCACACTACGTACTGCTGTTTACACCTCCTGAAAAAGTATATTATGATATAAACAAGTATGATAGTATATAAGTCACAACAAGGTTACATGTCAATAGATGTGAATGGTTGTGATGTAAACATCACTGTAATGCTCACTGGAGTGGGCATTTAGAAAGGATGGTATATAAACTGGGGGTATGTGCATACTCCTAAGTCAAAATGACTTGGTGGATATGACTGATGTCATCATAACTCTCAACCAATCAAGAACATGTAAGAACAGAATCCTGGACAAATGTAAACAGAAACAGGCATAATCATGGACACTTTTACAGTATTAAGACAATTAATGTGCGGCATTGACAGAATATCTGAGGGTAAATTATTATACATGTTCTTCAGCAAGAGACGTCTACAACTGTAATGATTGTCAGTATGCTATACATGGAATTCACCCTCCCTTCCACAAAAATGACACATTTTTAATGGTATAAGAGGGATATTGTTAAAATTGGATTTGAAATCAGGGCCAAACATGGCTAGTTGATAGGTTTGCATGACACATAAGCCACAATCACTGTCTGCAAGAATCAAACCCATGCCATCAATGTCATCACTGAGCTGTGTATTTAGTGAGTGCAACACAGGAAGACATATTACACTTTCCCTGCCCAGTGTATATTTCCTTGTATTTTCCCTTCCCATTTAACATACTGTACCTCCCCTGCATTATTTCATTCTTCAAATATTTTTTTTAGTGTACATTGAACTAAGAACACCTTTATTGACTGTGTTATTACTGCTGGTATTGCTGAGCAAGTTTGCTTGTAAGCAAACATGAATGTATCTTCTTTCTGTGCTAATGCTGCTCTGCACAGTTTCCTGATTGGCGATACTGTTGCAGCCATGAAGACATGCTTGTATCTGTGTCAGCGCAATGACCAGCATGAATATGTGACTAGGATTGCTGTTAACCTCACTAGCATGTAAACTGTGTGTAACAGAGTTTATTGAATCCCAAGGAATAATTAAGTGTTCTACTTAAATCATTTTCCAAAAATCAATTGTACAGCAATAAATAAATAAATATATAGATAGACAGACATGTTGTAGCAAATGGATAAAAATCATCTCTTTAGTATACCATCACTAAAGTCTTGATCTACAGTTTTGATTTTCAACTCTGTCCTAAACCTTTCCATGTTAATAATAAAATACATATATGAACAGGAAAAGAAAATGAATTTCTTCCAGAACTGTTCTATTAATTTCATCCAGCCTGTATACACTTTCTTTTTACCCTTTTCAATTCTTCAAGTATATATTTGGAATTTGAAATATTCAGAGATCCTGTTTTAAAAAGAAAAAAAAAACACCTCTATTGAATTATTACTTGTGACAGAGGCAAACTTAACCCCCCGGATTTACTAATCTTCCATGCAGGACTAGCTTAGTCCTGCACGGAAGTGGTCGTTAAGGAGCAGGATGGCAGAGTGCCATGCATATTAATGAGGTGTGCTGCCTGAGCTCCTAATTTTACATGGAGCATGTAAGAGTGCAGGGGTTGTGTCTGAGAGCAGAGCTCTCAGAATATACATGCCCCTGCAATGGAGAACAGCAGAAAGGCTGAAGAAATGAATGAGACTGCTCATAGGTGTCTGCATATCCCCAGCAATATTACTCCATGTGTACAACTGCAATAGCAAATACAAGTAAATGAACAAACCCTTTTTGTTTTTTATTTTAAAATCCAATTAAAGCTAACCGTAGGTGCGCAGTTGTGCCCATCGCTTTGCTACGGTTAATGAAGCTTAAATGGCTGAAGAGGATAACAAGGAAGATATATGGAAATGAAGCAACATAACAATAGTGTAGTGGGCAGAGCATTCGCCTTACAAGCAGGCATTCCCAGTTCAAGTCCCACTGCAGCACATTCCATTTTCCTTGGCAAACATGTTATGCCCAATATTTTTGTTGAATAACCCAATAAATAACACATATTTGTGAACTGGAGTACTGCATTAAATGCACAGGTGAGGTGTCAGTGTCATAATGAATAAAGCACTAGTAAGTAAGTTTAAGCACCAATAAGCAGTAGTATGCATATTTAACCACTAGTAAGCGAGTTTAAGCCCATTTGCATGGGGGCAAGCAATGCGCACACAGGTTAAGCAATTTTGAAGCTAACTCTCTGTAAGCATATTTAACTGGAGGTTAGCATTTCTTATCCTCGTGGAAACCTGCGCAGACCCGCTTACAGCTGCTCAGAAGTGCCTTAATCACTCTGTATCCAATGGGCCTTGTTCTGCCCAGCAACAAAATAAACAGCCTTGCAAGTCTTGAACCCAGGACTCTATGCACTATAGTCACAGTAGCTAACCAGCAAGCCATCACAGCCATAAAGAAGAATGACGTATCAACAAACAAGTCCTCACTATAGTGAAATCAAACTGAAACTGTGAAAGAAATCAGTATGCAGTCATATGTTCCATAACCCACTACATAACATAAATATGTAAACTGGAGTACAGCAGTAAGCCCAGAAGTGAGGTGTAATTGTAATAGAGTGCTGAAGTCCCCAATAAAACACAAGGAGCCCATACAGTGTACATACACATTAATCATGGACACCAGGCAGATATTTAAGATGTAATGAATAAGAAATCAATGCCATATTAGGAAGGAGAGAGGGAGTATGATTTTGGGCACAGTGCCAGTGCATCCAGAAGCCAAGAGTCATGGCAAGACTCCTTGTCAAAGACCATGAGCAGGGACTGCAGCAGGGCCAGTACCAGGGTTCCCAATGTAAGGCAGAAGCCTGGGACCGTCTCGCCCATGACCTCACCAGTTCCACTGGCATACCCCAAATTGGTGAGCAGGTCAAGCACCACTATGCCAACCTGAAGCAGCGTAAGTGAGACCTCTTGGAGCAGTGGGTCCAAGAGGCTAGAACGGCAGAGGATGTCTCAGCTGTAAGTATCACCCCACTATGTGTATAATAATTGCTAGCTCATGTATATCATGGATAGGTATGGCTAAATATTCCTCTTATGTCCTCCACAGCTGCAATTGAGTGGGCTGTGAACCAGGAGGCCCATGGAAGTCACCTGGAGAGGTTGCGATGCAAGGCAGTTCAGTAATACTCATGCATTTACTGTCATATGCAATAAATCTAAAAGTATTAGTAAATTAGTTGCCTGTATAAAACCT
This sequence comes from Protopterus annectens, assembly GCF_019279795.1. NCBI lineage: Eukaryota > Metazoa > Chordata > Ceratodontiformes > Protopteridae > Protopterus > Protopterus annectens. The sequence goes on from NC_056731.1 coordinate 287,096,214, forward strand.
GTATTGTTTAATGCAAGTACTGCATACACTGGAGAATATGTGAGGAAGAGTCTCATATAGTTTGTATGTAAATAAATGTGTAATAGCCTGACAAAAAAGGTCTAACTGCTGGACTGCATGTGTATACTCTGGTATCATTGCAATCAAGAAATAGTACTGTTGTATTAAGCACTGTTACCCACACCATGCACCATAAATAGAATGTGTAGGAATGCCTGTATATGGCTGGTGTAATACCTAGAGGCCATTTAGTACAACTGAGAGCCACATAGACAGAAAACAGGGAAAAGGTAGACAACAAAACCTGAATAGCACATGCAACTGAGATGTGAACTGTTGTATTTTTAGCACACACAGCCATGGTTTGAATCCTGGCAGTGGGAGTAGTCTGCATACAGAATCATACCCCGCAACTGTACAGATATGTCCAGAATGTCCAGTAAAGTGGCACATATCTGTTGCCTGTCAACCTGTCCCTCTGGGAAATCAGTGGGATGATCCCAGATGTACAGGCAGCAAACAGGAAATACAACTGATTGACACACATCTATAAGAAAAAAGCTGGCACACTAGCAACTCCAAAAAACCATATGAGAGTAAGAAGCCACGTATGTCCCATTTACACCCCCATGTTGTCAAGCTGTGGCCAGAGTGTGTAAAGTAACAGAGTGAGATGTATGTGCATAATAGTAATATGGAATCTGGTACTGTTTGTGGCAACATTCAGGTAGTGCTAACAAACATTTCTCACACAGGTCTGTCAGATACCAACACTGTGCCCAGAAATACAAAAATGATACCCTGTACTGGTACTGTTTACATTGATATTGTATGGCATTGTGACTGATGCAGTTGTTCTGAATAATGAGGTATTACTAATCACTGTTGCCCACACTGTCCTACAAAATGTAACTGTCTAGGAAATCTGTATAAGCGTGTTGTAATGCAAGGTCAGAATGCAAAATCACAGCAGAATTATAACACAGAAAGCATATATGAGATATAAAGCAATATCTATATAGAACACACAACTCTGATGGACAGTCTTTAAGTTGTAGCAGACACAGCCATGGTCTGAATATTGGGAGTGGAAGTAGGCTGCATACAGAATCATACCCCACAACTATACAGATAAGACCAGAATGTCCAGTATATGGGCCCACATCTGCTGCCTGTCACCCTGTCCCCCTGGGAAGTCTGTGGGATGATCCTAGATGTTTAGCCAGCAAACAGGGAATACAAGTGATTGTCAAACATCTATGAGAACAAACCTGTCACTGTAGCAACTCCCGAAACTGTTAGGAGAGTAATAAGCCAAGTATGTCCTATCTAAACCCCCATGTTGTCAAGCTGTGACCAGAGTGTTACAGTAACAGAGTGAGATGTATGTGCATAATACTAATGTGTAATCTGGAACTTTCATGTGGCAACATTCAGGTAGAGCTAACAAACATTGCTCCCACAGGTATGTCGGATACGAATACTGTTCTGAGAAATGAAAACCTTTATACCCTGTACTGGTACTGTTTACTCTGGTATTGTAGGGAATAGTGAGTGTTGCAGTTTCTCTGAATAATAAAGTATCATGGATCACTGTCATCCACACTGTGCTACATAATATAACTGTGTAGGAAAGCATGTATATGTGTGTATCAATTCACTAAAGGTTGAAGAAGGCAGTAGTCTAGATATGTACCGGTGCACCTGCATGTAGTCAAGACATGGCCAGAGTCTGTGCAGAAAGAGTTGGATAGCTATGTGCACAACATCAACCCAGAATCTGGGAGTATGTGTAGAAACAGTTGTTAGTGTTAACAAACATTCCCTCCACAGGTGTACCAGATAAGAGGTGTATACTTCAGGTAAAACCAGTTCATGTATAATGATGACGACAGCCATATCACTGTCCAAACTAAGGCTATAGGGTAGTGTAGTAAGACTTGTAAGGTACAGATAACAGCACTGACTAGGAAAGTAATGTGGACTACAGGAATATACTAGTTGTTAATTAACATCTTTCACTCCCCCTCACCATATCTCCAACAATAAATTACATACCCACCTCAGCTGGTATGTAATGAGTCCAATGTTCTGATTATGTCCTATTGGTTGATAAATATTAATATTTGTTTCCATGCATGTGCTATATTGAATCACTCCAACATTGGTGGCATGGTGCCATCAATGTACCTGCATGCTGTTGTTATTACCACTGTGGTCCCATATATGCATGTGTTCTGTTTGCTATACAACTGTTCCGTATCTGGTGTCTGGGTTAATGGGAATATCTATGCATGCTGTTATACCTAATACTGGAATTTGTTGACTATTACTAACCCACATATGATGAGAACATCTAAACACTATAGCACATTTGGGAAGGCCGGTCAAAGTGGACCCACCTGTCGCACCTAAGCTCACCAAGGCACTGGGCACCAGCATGTCTGGGGCCCAACCCAGGACCTCCTCGTCCATTGGTCCTGCACCACCTTTGGGTGGAACTGCCTCAGGGGATGGGGCTTGTCCCCCCCTGGGAGCAGGTGCGGACAGGAACCTGTCACCCATCACCAGGTCTGGGTCGTGGTGTGTAGCGAGCTCCACAGGCAGGTCAGAGATCTGCTTCGCCAGCTCGAGGGCCGTGTGTCACAACTAGAGGGTCAGCCTGGCTCTGCAACTCAGCCCCCAGCACAGCCACCTTTGGGGGTGTGAAGGTGCAATAGTGACTTCCCATGGGTGGGGATCTTAGTCCCACTGTTTCCACTAGGGGGCTCCAGTGTCCAATTTCCCAAAACCCCTCCCCATCAAGGGGTTTAATCCCCACATGTGTCATATACCACCCCTGTATGCATCTTGTTTGTCTTGTCTGTTAACCTACTCAACCTACCTCCCCAAATATACCTACTCTCCCTCCCCAACATCCCACTCTTGCCTGAAAAAAAATGGCAATCTGTTCCAAAAAAAAAATCTCACCCCATACATAGCTGTCCAATTTGCACGCATGTCCACTGGACACATGTAATCTGGTCTAATTGGCATCACAGCTTATTATTGTTACACTCACCCCTCTCCCAGGGGTTTGTGTGTCCAAATCTACCTCTAATTTCATTGTATATGCACAGCTGTTGCTGTAAAAGAAATGGGGAGCTATGGACCTACCCTACACCTTTCCTACACATCCCTAGCTATTTTCCCTACTGTCTTTCCCTCTTTGTGCCCATTTTCACCACTTTCCTATCAACTCTTTTTTCTTTTCTTTTAAAGAAATTAGCACGGGGGTAAGTGGGAGTAAGCACTTTTAAGCAGCACTAAGCGGGTTTAAGCCTGTTTGTGCGGCGGTAACAATGCCTACACAGGTTAAGCAATTTAAAAGGTAACTGAGTATAAGAAACTGTAACCGGAAGGTAGCAGTGCTTACCTCTACGCAAACCCGCTTACAACTTCGTAAAAGTGCCTTAATCACTCTGTATCCAATGGTCCTTGTTCTGCCCAGCTACAAAATAAACAGCCTCTGCAAGGCTCAAGCCCAGGATGCTGCACACCATAGCCAAAGTGTTTTACCACTAAGCCATGTCAAATATACATGCCCCTGATGTTTTCATAAACATATCCTCCAGCCCAGTCATTCAACAGTACAGGGAATGTATGTCAACATGTAGATGTATGTGTGTGTGTGTGTGTGTGTGTGTGTGTGTGTGTGTGTGTGTGTGTGTGTGTGTGTGTGTGTGTGTGTGTGTATTTATATCTAATTAGATATAACGTATCTATATATGTAGATATAGATATAATATATAAATAATATATAAATATATATATATATATATATATATATATATATATATATATAAACATATATACATACAAATGCATCCATCTAAAGATATATATGTCTACATTTATATGTCCATATATATATATATATATATATATATATATATATATATATATATATATATATATATATATATGTACAGCAAGTTAAATACATGTAAGCAGATATATATATATATATATATATATATATATATATATATATATATATATATATATATATATATAGGTATATACAGACAGACATCTTGTAGATAACAAAGGGGACATAACATAAACATATATGTCCACATGCACCATTACTGGGGTTGAAAGGCCCCAAACAACATACGCATGAATAGGTATCCCCCCCCACAGCCAAACATGTCTACACTGCAATACACTACCAACTGTTGCAGATCCCATACCCAGAACCTGACACAACATGGGCACAAGATGTTAATAGTACTCCATCCCACATGTGTGATGTCGGGCTGGTATCAGTAACATATCATGTAGTACAGTCTGGCTCCCATAGGGAATGTACAATGTGGAAGCAATCAACATCCCTAGGATACATATACGCAAACACATATATGCAGATACAGATATACACATATATATATATATATTTATATATATATATATATTTATATATACACATATATATATATATATATATATATATATATATATATATATATATATATATAGATATTTATATGTAACTACACATACACACGCAGAGATATGCATAGTAAGATACATATGTAGAAAGTGCAGACAATATGGTACAGCCACTGTGCCTACAGTTACCACCTTACCAACTGAACACTGTATGAGCCACCCATACAAAAGACAATCGTTGCCTCCAACATATACCCACAGAGAGGTCAAAGGATATAACACCACACACAGGTTTCCATAAATGGGAAAGCTTTATCTGTGTAACTTACAGTTGTATATGCCATGTCATATAGCTGTTTAGACACAGACATCCGTATAAACTGAGTAATGCAACTGTGAAACAGTTATACTAATACAGTAGTCTGGAAAGGTTTACAAATGTTGCTGTTCAGGCCAAGGCCCTCAAGTAGTACAATAGTAAAGACGGACTGGGCCACAAGATACCAAACAATCAACAGTAAGTAATGCGGATGTATAGTTCAGCAGCATCTATCTACACTCTGTAGACAATCCCTAGGGGGTAAAGACCTCAGTTGACACAATGGGATGTAACTGTTACATAAGGCATAACTGACACCATCACAAGCCCACTGACAAACAGAACAGTCTGTATGGTAGGTGGCAGTAGGCCTGCATTTACCCAATGTGGATTGTATGGTAATGTACATACAGATATCTTAAGGAAGCTCACCCCTGATACCCCCACATGTTGTAACAGCCTAGGTTAGTTATGGTGCACCCCCCCCCAGACTCAATAATACAGGGCCATATACCACTGTTACATACACTGGCCTCTGGAGTGCATAAGGGCACACATGTATTGTGTAGGTGAAGCCCACACACATATATGGACCCAACCCCACTGTATGTGTGGGGGACACAACAGCAGTGGACTGATGGCAGGAATGGCAGCATGACATACTCACAGCCCACTACAGAGCAACCCCTGACAGCATGTCACATGTTCAAAGCCTGGTATGTAGGTGGAGGACAGAGACCATATGTGGAAAACTGTTGTCATACACTAAACAAGTCATTGGTGTTACAGGATAGTTTGCAACAAACCCTTAGTCAGGAATATGATGTTAGAAACAGAAATGGATGTAGCCATGTACTGATAGCACTCAACACACACACTTCCAGTGAAATATCTAACACACGACGTGTGTGGTGGACAGACAAATCATAATAGGCACACTTCTGGCCATCAAGAGGATAGGCCTACAGTTTAGAGCTATGCAGACAGACTGCATTCTAGGGTGAACTAGTATGTACACACAAACCCTGTAACACCAGTACTATACAATACATACAGCAACTCTACTCACACTCTGTCTATAGTTCTGGAACTTCCTACAAATATGTAGCTGGCCTGAGTGTGCAGGTTCTCCTGTAAGAGGTATTGCTACCTGCTGTCTGTAACACTGATGCCCACACACAGGAAAGATGTCCATCACACAGGAAAGGTAAAAGGGACCACACCCACATGATGTAGGGATTTATAGTAGGTGGTTGCCATGACAGGTATGCATATGTGAAGATATATACACACACACACACACACACACACACACACACACACACACACACACACACACATATATATATATATATATATATATATATATATATATATATATATATATTTACATGTATGTCCACAAATGCACAGATACCCATGTGTAGACATATATATTAGCACATATATACATCACATATATCTACACATATAGAGATATATACCTATATGCACATGTCTACATATATACAAACACACACACAAACATATATGTTTGTAAATACATGTCCCCTATATTATTATCACAGTGATGCATGCTATGTGCGAGGCAACAGCACACATAGCAATTCACACAGATATCTACAGCTGGCAGTGTGTGCAACATGGATGAGTATGTCACATGTTAACCCCTTGTTGGGACCACATTGCTCTTGCCTGTGAAGTATGGAATGGGAATATGGGGATGTATGGCAGGTATAGTTGTGGAGGTGGTCAGGGTTGGTAGATATAGAGGACAGTCTACATGGGTGGTATGTGACACATGTGGTGGGTGAACACCCTGGGTGGTGTGTGTGGTCTGTGATGTGGACGCCCCATAGGCCCCGATATGGACAAAATGGGAACAAGCCTCCCACCCACTGCTACTCACAACAGCAGTACACATCCTGAAAGTGCCTGGCTTGGAGGTTGAGCAGGAGGAGCCTGTCAGCCCTGTGAATGTGTACTGGGTGCCTCAGAGTGATGTAGCACATTCCACATGTGTCTGTGGAGCCTGTCATGGAACAGACCCTGGACCTGACCTCAGGGGACAGGAACATGTCTGTGTGTGCCCCCAGGTAGGGGGACAGCATCACCTGGGTTGGTCCCACCTAATGGTATTGCTGGACCAGTACATAAGGGTGCCCCAGGGTGGAACACACATGTGATGTGACCAGGTAACATGGGCAGGTGGGTTTGGAGAGGTGGTTCTGCTGGGCAATAGTACATATACATGTTATTGTGTCACTGTTGTAGAACATATGTTGGTAGTAATAGTCTACACAATACCAGAACATGTCCAACAGCATGCATAGATATCCCCAATAACACAGAATGTCAGATGTGCAGCAATCACAAAGCACCCATACCACAGGCATATATGGAACCATAGTGGCCCTGACAGTGGCATGCAGGTGAATATTCGGTAACAGGCCAGCAATTACAGTGTCCACACAGGGAACATGGCTACAATCACATAGCAGAAAGTGTGGTACAATACAATATCTGTCCCACTGGTAGGTAAGCTGTAGCCACACCTAATGAGTTGTGTGTACAGTTTTATTAAGAACTGTGGTAACCTTGCTGTATGAGTTGATCAGACCTATTACCATCTTCATGTCTTTCAGCCAAGATGTCCCATGCATGTTTGCCAACTTATGCAGCAGCTGAAAATGAAGTGCTGATCACATACTTAATCCAGCACTACCTTGTGCTGTTTGGCAAGGCTGCCCATGATCAGCAGGAGTGGACTGCCCTGTGGAACAACCTAGTCCACAGGGTCAATGATGTCAGACTACACAACCGCAGTTATGAGCAGGTCCGGCATCATTGTACTGACCTGTTTTGCAATGCCGGTTGGCATGCTGTTGCAGTCCAGGGGATCAACTCACTACATTGGGGGCCATGCCATCCATCCCCCCCACACGTGTGGAGGAGCTCCTGGCCATCCTCATGTCACCTGCCCGTCCGGCCAGCCACCAACCACCAGACACCTTTGTGGAGGTGTGTGGCACCCACACACCAGCTGAGGAGCTTGCAGGTAAGGACACAGGGCACATCAGTAGACCACTGTTGCTTTTACATCCACATCAGTACAGGTAGATCATGCATATCTGACGTCATAGATATATTTTGTTGCTGCATAGTAGTGATAAACAGATGTCCAGATGTGGTAGTATTGTGGAAATGTACCATTGATGTATTGTAATACTGCACGCACCCTGTAGCACTGCCACAGGTGTGGCCACTGACATTGCATCTCTCACCCGCTTATGTAGGCCCCTCCAGGATACCACCAAGGCAGCAGCCTATAGCTGGTGAGTATGGTTTATACAGATGCTTGCAAACACACCGGGTATGTAATGGCGATGGTATATTCCATGCACACATCTAACATATCTACCCTGAATGCATGCTGTACATGTGCATGTATTGTTGCTGTGAAATACACAGTGTCACAGGGGTGACCATGATGGGGTATTGGAAGGGTATGTCAGACACCTGCATGATAATTAACATCCTGTCATTGCAGAATGTGTCCACAGGGAGTAATATAATGGTGGTAGACATGGCCTACAGTAGGGACATGTTCAGAACAACACCCATATACAGTGCAACACCAGTATATATACTTGTAGGACAATGGCAACTGCTGCAGAGATACACTATGGCATAGGCATTACAGTAGTCCACATTATCAGCTGGCACTAGGCTGTAAAATGTGGTTTTCAGTGTATGGGACACTGCAAAGTGACACACATGTGTAGGGCTTACTTGTCATGCATCTGCTAAAAGGCTGAAGGAGGGGGTGGTGTCAACATGACACACCAGTGCACTGCAGCAGGGATCCTAAGGATGCTAGGAATGGCTCTATCTGCACATAGTCAGGTTCAGGACCTATGGCAGCCATAACCCTACCCCTACAGCAATAGTGATGGCAGTATGTGAACACCATGAGATGTGCACAAGTAGACCTTGCAATCATGCAGAATAGGGGGACATGTGTAGGGCAGACTGAACATCCACTGGCAATTGCAGATATCCCATGCTGGTATACCCCTGCCAGGAGTAGTGACTGCTGTAGTACAGACAACAAGAGGTGCGATAAACTGCCATGATAAGGGTGTGCACACATATGCTCACATGGTGTGTATGCATCATGGTCAGCAGCCGCACACTTAACACAATCCATAGACACTACATGTGAAAGTACATGACATATTTCACATATCGGGCTCATGTACTGCTAAGATATGTAGTGATGTGGTCCCATGGCAGATCAAGGGATGGGTATGTCAAATCAATAAAGGTGTGTACACCCCCCATAGCCACAGTATTCTCTGATGGTTGTCAGAGTAAGAGTATTGGATTGGTCATACATGGTCTGCTGATGTTGAGAGCTGTGCATCAGACATCAGGCATTCACAAATGACATCTGTCCACATATCATACCAGGTATGTGTTTCTGGAAAACATAGGGGCTATGAGCATTAAATCTGACATACCTGACACAGTAATACACATTCAGCAGTGGGCCATACACCTGTGAGGTGTGGTGCACAGTACATGGCAGGGTGCAGAACAGGTGCACATAAATACCATGTTCATGGGCGTAGTGGTATCCAGGGGAAGGGGTTTCACATAGTGACACAGCACATCACACACATGTATACTGTTGCCAGCATGGATTGACTATAGCTGCACTGCATGCTGTCAGGTATCATATGTTGTGCATGTTGACAGAGGGGTAAGATGAGGACTGTGTGTACTTTCATTGTGCAACCTCACCAGTATGTGTATGTGCATCCTGGTGGGTAGTCAGTTTGTCTGTTAGGTCACTCTGGTGAAGTGGAGGGAGGTTGATGCATGTAGGATGCTTGTGTGCATGTGTGTGTGTGTGTGTTTGCGCGGCTGGCAAGGTATGCACATGTGTGATTGTGGGGTGTTCATACAACAGTACCTCCCTCTGGGATCATGCAGTACATGCACATGGACTGCCACATTACACACAGGGAATACCTGTCATGTGTGTAATCACAGGACAGCTGATAGTATAATATGGTCTGTAGCATGGAACAGACATCAAGAGGGATGGTAGACACTAGGTACACCCTTAATATCGCATTCAGCAGAGAGGTTAGCTACAGCCCACAAATGCAGCACTACAGATGCATTGGGGAAGTACTAGTCAACACCAGGGCGTGTATCCAGTTATTACAGCTGCCACATAATAGGCTGAAGGAGCAGCATATCTGGCATGTACTGAGCATTACATATACATGACACACCAGTGCATGATATTATGGATAGAACATAGCAGCCCACACATAGAGGGGCCATGCTCATGATGTCCAGACATACAGACGGTGCATACCGAATGACAGCAGTGAGGCCATGTAAAACCACTACACACAGGTCTGGCAGGAAAAGTAGCAAAAGGCCTTGCATTGTGACCGCTTGTGTAGACATTTAGAGGACTGATATGTTAATGAGTGATATCAATGTGTGTATGTTAACAAGTGTGATGCAGGATGGGGTACCACATGGACATATATGTGGGACTGTCTGGAAAGCCATGGACAGGTAGGTATTATGGAGGTGTGTGTGTGTGTGTGTGTGTGTGTGTGTGTGTGTGTGTGTGTGTGTGTGTGTGTGTGTGTGTGTGTGTGTGTCTGTGTGTGTGTGTGTGTACTGTTAGGCAATGCTGTACAGGTTTTGAAGTGCGTTTATTGTTTTCCCCCACAGGTGGCGAGGTGGGTCAGGGTCCCTCCTGCATGCAATCTGAGGTTGGTGTCCATACAGACACCAAAGATGATGATAGTACTGTTGAGGCACAGGTGGAGTTGTCAGGGACTGACAATGCTCCAACATTTGACATCCCCCTTTTAGCCACCCCAACCCTGCACACAGTTTCAGTGCCTATACACACCCCATCACCAGTGGCCCTAGCAGAGGGACAGCTGGCATTTGGTGGCATTGCACAGGAAAGGATGGTAACCATGCCTACTGTGTCCAGTCACAGCAGGCATAGCCAGATGTCCGGCAGGGCAACACATAGGCAGATGTCCCAGGGTGCTTGTGGTAGGGCCGCTGGACATCATGCCCCTGGTAGAGGCGACATAGCTGGTACCAGCAGGCTGTCATGGTGGCACAGGCATGTATATAACTTTACCACAGACAGGGCCTGAGGCTGCAGAGGGCTGCTCTCATATATGCAAATGACAACTCCCGTAAACTGGCTGGTGCCATCTGTGAATTAACTGAATTCATGTATAGATGGTCTGGTAAGATGATGGCCCTCATCAGCCGTGATCTGTCTATGCTTGAATGTGTGGTGGGAGTGCGGTGACGGCCGCATGGATTTAGGCCAGCAACGCCAACAGCTGGTAGTCAACGTGGATGTGCTTGGATACCAAGGGGCTCCCATAGTGGTAGTACCAGACCTGGCACTGCGGGGAGCAATGTCCACACCACACCACAGCAGGCCACGAGCACGTGGTCCTGGCCAGTCCCAGGAGGGACCTGGTACCAGTGGACATTTGTCATCATCAGGTGAGAGTAGCACATTAAGGCCTGTACCTGGATGTGCCCATGGAACCCCTGGCAGGCACAGTCCACGTGTCCATGGTCAGAGGCAGTGAACTGCACACCCTGCCAGGTATGGTCTGCAGCTGTTCATAAACACCTGTGTAGGGCAGCCACATGGCAGAACTGTGTGCATGCATATGCACACACTATGCATACACACCAAGGGCAAACCCATACCTACACACACCACATCACCATTTTAGCTCACCACAGTACACCCCTCACCCACACACATGGTGTCAAATGTATGTCCCACCCTCAGCCTCTAGCAAACCAACATCACAGCCTGTGCATATGATGATACCTGTGCCACATCCCTGTCATCCATACCATCAATGCAGGGACAGGCTATTATGGTTCTGATGCACAATGTGACAGTACTACAGTGTACCACCGTACTGCAGTGCAACATGTTGTTGGGAGTTAAGTGTGTTGCATATATGGCAGGTAGTGTAGCCATCCAGCAATGATGCATTATAGCTGTTAGTAACACTGGTTGGTTCTGGTCTCTATAATGTCATCCATTTGTGTTGTAGGTGTACATGTGTCAGCACAAGGATGGTCCGCAGTCATATACCACAATGGGGTATGGCACTGTGGTGACACCATGGCTGTGACATATATGGGGTACAGTTGAACATATGTCACAGGTTACTAAAATGGTTATTGCCTGTGCCACATGGACAGGTGACCCGCTGAGGTGTGCATACCTTGCAACCTGATGTAGACCCATCCACATACATGCACACTGTTACTTGGCAACACTGGGACTAGACCTCTACCTAGCTATGTAGTGATCCTGAAGTGTGTGGCTTAGATTGCACACACCACACAGCGTTTAAGGTGAGGTGTGTCCCAGGTTACATGTTACATGCAGAACATCCCCAGACATGTACAGTATGCTAATGGGGGATGTAAGGGATGTAGATGGATAATACGTAGTGTGACATACCATCATATAATCATTAACAGACACATAACAGCCAGACACGCATCTGAGATACCAGGGCCTATCACTGCTAACTAACCTGATCATGTGTCCAATGTGTTACATGTAGGCTTCACACAGCACATGCATAACTGGCTTGGACTGTGGTATCAATTACCTGTATGATTGATAGTGACAGTGGTAACCATAAAGTAGTACATGGGACATATACTGGGTGTACCTTGGTGTAATGACAGTGTACACAGCATCCACATCCCCCAGTGGATATTGTACTCCCTGAAACCCATAATGACACTCTACCATACCCACCATCGCACATTAGCCGTGACTGCAATACAACCCATAGTATACTCCAACAGTGGAACTACAGGGACATGCATCTAATGCACATTCCACACACGTAGTAGGGTGTTGCATTGTCATGCCACAGCTATGGGCAGCAACAACACTATCTATACTACTGTCTGGCAATGGGTATTGTAATAGGAATATGTGGCCTCGGATTGCTGTACCCTAGAGATATACGGACATGCACAACTACACACACACATGTCAGAATACAGTGGGTATCCCATGCCTATCAACCCATTTGTAAAACATTGTTGTGCTGGTACTGCAAGGCTCATGTAGCTGGTATGGGGGGAGCTTAACAGGGTACATGTAGTGTCCCATACAGCAGCAGCCATGACTGACTATGGCAATGGGTATTGCATTATCATGAAGGCCCTCCTGAATTCCCAAGTACAGGTGTGCTAACACACAGGCGCTGTTATACTCAGTCATGCACACGTACATGTGTCAGTACAGGGGTGCATCGCTGCAGGTGGTCATAGCTGGATACCTAGATATTGTCCAAGAGGAGATGGGTTGTGTAGGGGTTGTGTGTACAGTGGTATCCTGGCACCTGCCAGGTGGCAGCAGGCAATCTATCGACAGATACTACTGTGGTGACCCTCAGAGTGAGAATGACATGCATCAGCCAATCTTCCAGGTGCCTCCTGCACATAGTCACTGAGGTGATCAAGTTGACATGTATGCAACATGCATTACAACACATGGTTAGTGTCTGTGATGGAGACCTGTACCCAAGCATGTACTGTTGACTGTGGTAGTGTAGTGGAGGTATCCATGGCATGTGGTGCATACAGGGTAACATCTCTTATATGTGCCAGTTCTTACACAGCTGGGCAGACATGTCAGTGACAATCAAGCTTAGGTTGCCTGTACATATCCCAGCTAGATACCTGCCATCTGCACATGTGTACAGGGACTGACAGTCATCAGCTTGGCAAGTAGCTATGCAGTAGCATGAGTGTGTTGACAGATAGACCACTGACAATATGTATGCCATAACTACATGTCAGAAGCCCTCACTAACATGTGCTGTACAGACAGTAGTCTACAGTAACATTCCACATGACTGTTCATTACGCAGTAAGGGGTATATACTGTGACACAGCTCACACACCAGGGATACAACAGGGAGGCCTCAGTTTTCAGCTATGTCCACAGGTGTGCCTCTTGTCAGTACTACATTTAGCACTCTGCTCTTGCCTGGGTTAGTACTGTCTACAGTAGTACTGCCATGATACACTACATGCCAGTGTGACAGTACATACCTTGGGCTACTGTATGTGATACATTCACATGGATAACAGTGCTGTACAGGCCTCATATATGTCTGTGTCCCAAACATGACACTCACACCCCTTGCTACTGTAATGACAGCACATAGGCACATGTTTTGTACATGGCATTATATACACTTATTACAGATTATCAGACTGGGTGATGTGACCTGGTTACCAGGGCTAAGCCATGCTTAGCAAGTATCAACATTGCTGCAATGTAACAGCTGAGCTGATTTGCACACTGGTAAGCAAAACCTACACTGTGTAAGTGCCTGTATGTTTACCTGTAGCTTAGCACTGGTTAACTTCACGTAAACCCACGCAAACCCACTTAAAGCTGCTCGAAACTGCCTTAACCACTCTGTATCTGACAGCCCTTGTTCTGCCCAGCAACAAAATGAACAGCCCTTGCAAGTCTTGAACCCTGTACACTGAGATCACAACACTTAACCACTACACCATGACCACTGTGAAGACAGCTGTTGTTTTACCAATATATCCGTCAATACACATATTGAGTAGTAGTGAACAATTGCCTTTAGTTCCTAAATTGTGTAGTCCTTGTTATTAATATAACTGTTGCATCACATATGTTGTTTTATCATAATGTGCACATAGCAGATGCATATGGTGAGATACATCTGGGAGGGTATACACAACCGTGAGGTACACTCATGACAGGAATATGATTTTATACATATCATAGGTTTATATATGTCTACATGTACATACACATGTATACCCATAAATATGTCTGTATACACATCTGTATAGTGCAACATATACATATGGCCATGTGCACATATATTTGTATGTACATATATACATATATATATATATATATATATATATATATATATATATATATGTGTGTGTGTGTGTGTGTGTGTGTGTGTGTGTGTGTATATATAGATATATGTATATATAGATATACGTATATGTATATATAGATACATGTATATATAGCTATTTATGTATGCACATCCTGTGTGTACAGATATGTCTAGTTATGTTGGTATATATGTAGATATCTAAAACTATATGTGCATACATATCTATTCTGATATACCTACTACTGTCAATATATATGTAGATATTCATGCATATATGAGCATATGTATCTCTATCTGTACATATGTAGACATATAGTGCTCTGTATATGTATATATCTGTGTGTTTGTATGTATATCTATGTACTATACATATCCATCTATGTATGTCGATATCTATATGTGTATATATATATATATATATATATATATATATACAGATATCTGGAGAATTTTATATATATATATATATATATATATATATATATATATATATATACTCACCATATGTCTTGAACTTGGAGTGGAGCCCTACCTCAGCCCCTATAGTCCCAACTTCGTAGTGCAAGGGGAAGTCAGGTATGTATGGCAGGTATATTTGTAGACTATTGCTACTGTAATAGGGATTGTCTTTACAGACATGTGTGTGGGAGGCCAGATCTGCATTTAACATGTGCGCCATTGGCTACTGACAGACATCCTAAGGACATCATAGTACACTACCACTGCTAGCACAGTAATGCTTTTGTTGATTACAGCAGAGATATTGCCCAATATATGTGGACAGTCTGACATGCTCTGGACAGTCCAGAGGTATACACAGAACCCATTAGTGCAAGACATGTGGACCACGCCTGACAATGTGAATGTTAACAGCCATGTAGATGGGTATAACATGTACTTACTGGTATACATTTGCCCCCATAGGATATGCATTCACACACCCCTGTCTGTCCTGACACATAATTACCACTGGTACAGAGGTGCCATGGCCACATACTACCCACTAGTTATTGACATACATCTGTACTGTATTCCAGTGCTTTGTCTGACATACATGACTGTTATGGTGGCCCAGCAGCAGTGCATCTGACAAGTATCTGGACATGACATCTCACTGGGTAAGTGCACTAAGCTGCTAGGCATATAACAAAGCACTGTGCAGGCTACAGGCATACTGGCTCAGCACTTGCCAACATTTCCTATGGAGGAATACACATGTACCTGCATATATAACAGGCTCTACAGGTATGTCACAGCACAGAGAAACAGACACCTGTGTGAAAGTGCATAACCACAGCCAATGTGAACACAGCCACAGCCACATATGGTAAGCTACCATAATATTACAGTATATGGACTATCTGTTCAAACACCATCCTCATATGTGCCACTCACACACTAACCCTACATATATTGACCCGCTACACAGTGTGGTCTGATGCCTGTCTGTGGTATGGGACATGTGTGTGTTTGGCCCTGCAAACATGTAAGCCGATAGGGTAACATACAGTGGAGCAGCATGTAACATCAGATAGAACAGGACCAAGAACAATGACATCTACCACAGTCTGTACACAGGCCAAGGTACATATTAACAATGCACCCACTGTCGACAACCACCATAAGTACACAGACCTCAGTACTGTACACACAACCACAGAATGTCCAGGTTATGTCATCAAATGTAACCCCTACTATGCTTATTATCAGATATGATCTCATTAAATATGGTCTACAGCACATATGCACCTCTTACTGCATGACATATATACAAAGAGTGACAGTGTTGTGGCTGGAGGCACAAGCACAGGGCCAATATTGACATGTTGCTGTGATAACCTCATACATTTACTGTTGTAACAGGTTTTGTTGCAACATATGTCCTATGAGGGATATGAAGACAGTAACTCTCACAGCTGTCATCATCTGCAAACTGCAATCCTCACACTACCTTCTGCAGTTCGCAGATAGGTTCTCTGTGGGTAACACATGAAACAAAAGGCACCACATGCTGCCCAGTTTGCAGATGTTCCTACAGATTGGGGTTTCCTCATAAACATAGCACTGACATGACATGTATTAAAACATGTAGGACAGCCATATCCACACACCCTGTTAAACCCAAATTACTCCAAATGCAGTATAGCAGCACTTACAGTCTGTAGTCAGGTCAGGCACATCCCCCTCCTGTGTGTTGGCCTGTTTCCACACTGTATGTTGTTAGAGGTAAATCCCCCACTCCATCTGTGATGCTACTTGCCAAACAACAGATTGAGTTCCTGCTCACAGTGAATGAAAAGGCCCAACACCAACATGATGTTCTTAGATATTGGAGTGTGTTACCATGCAATTGGCTATGGGAATGTTAACACAGCTGTTCCAAATACAATCAGCTAGAGGAGGGCTGCAATCCATGTAGGGGCCTTCAGCTGATCATGAGCATCACTTAAAATACACATGCTACTGCCTAAGCAAAGCAGGTGTAAGTCTTCTCATCCACCAGAGAGGGTGCAAGAGAGGCAGACAGAGGCAAATATAAGTCAAGGAGGGGTGGGAGGAGTGGGAGAGTAAAACATAAGCATGTCTGTGTCACACACCTACCAGTACAGAGTATCAAACCCCTGACGACTATGTAGTGCTATCACATGTCTATGCAGTTATCAGATGCGCCACATAGGTTACATGTTGTGGAGTCCTTCAAACTGATATGTGATGGTGAGTGACATCTGCAACAGTGATATGGTAGCTATATAGTAGGTGTAGTACACGTGGCTGTCCCCATGAACCGGTGTCAGTGTCAACACAGCCACACTCTCACAGGGACGCACACACATTAACACACTTGTCAGGGCCAGGAATGCAATTCATCACTAGTGAGATTGCCACAACACAGTACTGTGCAGGTATCACATGCACCACAGGGGTCATACGGAGGTTATATGGGCAAAGGGTATGTGGAGGTGTCTGACATCAGGCAGTATGCTTCAGTATGCCAATGGGGGTTGTAGTGAGTGTGAATGTGGTCACAGGCATCGTACAACACACACACACAGACACAGGGTTCCAGTACTGACATGCATGGGTGCATTGCTTCATAGGTGTGTAGTGGTCGACTGTGCAAGATAGCTGTACAAGGCTAGGAGATGGGTATATCTTGGCATCAGGCAACATGACAATGGTCTGCAGTGTAGTACAGTGGTGTAGTGCCTAGATTTGCCCACACAGGTGGGTATTGTATTCACCATCCAGTCACCTGGGTAACTATTGCATGATACTGATAGTTTCCCTAAGGTTATCACCCAATCACAGGTGTGTGTTAGTGTTGGTCCACAGTTCATGCAGTGGGACATGGTGGACATTTTACTATGGTGTGTCCACATGGCCTTGCATATGGCTTATGTGGAGTGTGTTATGTTGTTATTTGGGTGTCCATGACATAACATGTATTGCCAGTATGTGTGAGACACAGGCCTTTGGCAGAAGCCTGTGGGGCATTAGGTGTTGCTGTGGGCCAGATGTGGCAGGCCATTGCATTCTGTCAGTCCTACAGTCTCAGACCACCATACAGTATATTCCCCTGAGGTGACAGGGTAGGTGTGATAGGTGTCCATGCCAATACCTTTTATCATTCTTGATCAGGTGTTGTGGATGCTGCCAGGGTGCTACCTATGGCTAGGGACACACCTGCATGGGACATCTGCACTGCTTGCTGCATTCTTTCACTATTGCCATATACAGGTGGGGTCATATTATACCCATTCCCCACAGCAGGGATATGACCGGAGAGATACCTGTGGGTGGTGTTTGTGTGAGCTGGGTGCATGTGTGCTATGGACACTACTTACATCTAACACACAGATATGCATGGGGCATTCCAGTTATGCTGGCATGTGCATTTACATCAGCTGTTTCCCAATACATCATTCCTACCTCCTTTGTGATCTGCAAGTGTTTGGGCAGACATCACCGGTATCCCCTACTACATGACCAGTTACTGTGATGCATATCTGTATGTACAATTCCAAGGGTGTATCCATTTCACAGTGACACAATATATACTGTATGTCTGGGGTACTTTCCCCTGTGTACTGCTTGTATATCTAGCCCAACAGTCATGCCATGCCAGTCTTTCTGACGGTGACACATATTACCACCATACATTTACAATGGCTTACTGCTAGCATGTGTTATACCGGTGGGGATTGTCTTTGGCACTGCAGTTGTGAGGGCTTGCCCCTGTCATCAGCAGTAGTGGGCAATGGCCACTAGGTCTTACCTCAACATGCATGCATACTGACCACTCTCACACAATATGAAGCACACACCATCCTAACACACACAGACTTGCATATTGTGCAAATTCTACAACCTATCCTGCTACCTTGACCACCTCTTGGCATCTGTGCTCCACTCGTATTATACGCATACATGTTACTACATTTCTACACAGGATTGGGGGGCACACCTGACTGTTAGTACATTTCTACACTGGATTAGGGGAAGGGGCACATCTGACTATTTCCACATCTACATAGGAGTGTGGGGGGGGCACACCTGACTGTTACTACATTTCTACATAGTATTGTGGGGGGGGACACCTGACTGTTTATACATTTCTATGCAGGAGTGTGGGGGCACACCTGACTGTTACTACATTTCTACACTGGATTGGGGGGCAACAGTTTTTCCTTCTGTTGTAGAGTTTGTTTCTGGTGGGGGACCACCAGATTGGCCTCCTTTTTGTAGGACAGCGTCTTGGTTCTGCTTTCTATGGCCTGTTCCATGCACTTTAGTAGTCATGCACCTATTTTCCATTTGCATGGGTGTCGTGAAGTTAGCCACCTCTGCTTTTAGAAGCCCAAAATTAGCTTTGAAAAAATTTTTTACAGTGGTTTCCTTTGGAGGGGTTGAGGGTGGGATGTGGATATCCATGGTAATTAGCTTGTGGTAACCACCACTGACCAGGGAGGAGTTGATTACTGGTGTAGAGCAATGGTCACCCATGTTAGTAATGACCAGGTCAAGGATGTTTCTACCCCTAGTGGGAGTAAGAATGAGTTGGTCCAGGGCATTGGAATTAATGAGTTCCAGAAAATGTTGAGCAAGTGTGTTGGTACATGAGTAATATTCCCAGTTAATGGAAGGTAGTTAAAGTCTCCCAGTATAAGGGTATTGGTTTGTACCCTAATATTTTCCAGTGTGTTTAGGAATGTGGAGTGGGAGTTTTGGGACATGGTTGGGGATCTATAGCAGGCTACAACCTGGATTGCAGTTTTACCCAGTGTTAGTTGTATCTGAAGTATCTCTGATGCGTTATGTTAGGCTACTAGTCTGGAGGTGTGCATATCCTTTATGAATATGGAGACATCACCGCCTTTAGTGCTTTGGTCCAGGTTTAGAGGCAGAAAGGTATGGTATGAATTATAGCCTGGTAGTGCTTGGGTGCTCTCTGGAGCCTTGAACCAGGTCTCGGTCACTGCACAGATGTCGATGTTCTCCATTTTAAGGAGTGCTTCGAGTGAGTGCATTTTGAGATTTAGACTTCGTGTTGAGCAGCATAACCATCAGATTTCATTTGCTTGTAGGTGTTATGGTGATCATTTTGTCTTTCGGGCATTGCCTAAAAATGTCCTTGCTTCACTACTTGACTCTTGCCCTCATCCCCATCCAGTTAAAATCTTTCAAATTTGTATTAATTACTATCCACAGCTTTCCCTCTGGTTGATAAAAATATGCCTGATCTGTGTATAAAACTAAAGAAACTAAAAACATTTTTACTGTTTGTATCTTGCTGTCTATATATATAGCAGGAGCTTCCAGTTTCTCAGTTTGTGTATTATCTGTTGATTAGACTCTTCCCAGATAACCTTAGCTGCCATAACAGAATCTTTTTTTAATCCATTCTCCTAAATGCTTCTTTTTATTATGCTCCCATAAATAGGGGTATTGCTGAACCAATTCATATGTAGGTGCATAATTTATAGCTATAGCCTTTGTTTTATCTTTATTATTTTTATATCCAGATAAAACACTGGTACCATCTCAGAATGCTCCGCAAAACTGAGATGTCTTTTTCTGGTTCCATCATGTACAAAATAATATCATCTGCAAATAAAGCCAACTTTTTTGAATACCATACCAATCATATCCATGAATTTCTAAGTGCCTTATTTTCTTTGGCAATGATTCTAACTATAACACAAATAACAAAGAGGAAGGAGGGCACCCCTGTCTGGTTCCTCTGTTTAGACACAATTTGTCAGAGAGGAACCCTCCCAATTTGATTTTTGCCTCTGACCCTCATATAGCCTTATTATTAACCTTATTATTGTGTCAGGAAATGCAAATGCTTCCATTGTCCTACTCATAAAATCCCAGCTTACTCTGTTGAATGGTTTCTTTGCATCAAGAACCACCAACATATTTAACAGGCTTATGGCAAGCAGAACAAGGTTTCATAAATATGTCATAGTTGTAAGGATGGATATCACTTCAAATACTCACTTTTGGCCAATATTCATTATTTCTCTATGATAATTCATAGCTGTGGCAAATGTTAAGATGTGGGTGATTAAAAATATCATACACATGCAACATCACTGTAAGAAATTGTGTTATATGCATCTGGAATCCAACCCTTGATGCTAAGGCAAAAAAAAATTAATCAAGTGATTTATGCGAACACTGCACATAGGAATTTACATTTTGTTACATTCAATAGTCTAAAGAACTGTCAGTGTAACTGTTTCAAAGTAGAGGCTTTACTCTGCTGTAATACTGTGTTCCTTTAGCACAGCAAGTTTAAGCAGTATTAGTGTGGCTGATGGCAAAACTTACCAGGATTTGGGTTAGAACATGAACACCAATCCAGCCCCACTCAGCATTGGTGCATATTGCCAAACTATTTGTAAATGCAGAGGACAAAAAGTGAAGGTTTTTTATGGGCCATTTCTGACCATGTGTATGGTGTGTGATTTTATTTTTGACTAGATAAAGGTGTGAAAATGGGGTTGATACGAAAGTGGTGAAAGGGGAAACAAAAATGAAATTTGCAGGAGGGAATTAGGAAAGATTCATAGATATCCATTTATTCAACACCGCAATGTGAACATGTCCAGAAAGGATGAATTTGGACTGTCACCACAAAACAAATATCCATGGTGTTACAGCGGAAGTGTTGTTACCTCACAGCAAGAGGTTCTTTTGTTCGATTCTCGGCTGGAGTGCCTTCTGTGTGCAGTCTGCATGTCCTCCCTGTGGTCGAGTGGCCTCCGAAAGACATGCGTGAATGGGCATGCCTTCACTGAAGGTTGGGTGCCAGGCTGGCAACTCTACATCATAAAAAAATCAACTGCCAATCATTAGCGGACCAGAGTTCCACTGTGGTGACCCCTAACCAGGAAAAGCTGAAAAGACAAACAAAACCACAAAACAAATGGGTAACAGTAATGCAATAATGTGTGAAGTGTGTCAAAATGACAGATATGCAAAGTCGAGAGCTATGTACAGGACAATTTTTTTGTAGGACAGATGCCCATTTTTTTTAGAATTCAAGAAGAGCGGAAAGTTGGGGAAGGGACATAAGAAGGTAGGTAGGCAGGGTGGTGAGGAAGCAGTTGCAGAAAAACAGAACAAACAAGGCAGACACAGGGATGGTGATAGACACAAAAGGTTGAGGATACCATGACTGGGATGGGTAGGGGTCATCGACGGCACATGTCCATCAACCATGGGAGCAGTGATAATCTAGTCCTCACCCTTAGAGCTGTTGTCACTGTTATCTTCCTTGGTTCCCTGTAAGACTGCTTGATGTAAAAGTCTCTTTTCTATTTTAATGAGCAACCTCTCCAGATGACTGATGCTGCCACCAAGGCCAGTTTCTCTGACATCATGCACCCCCTCATAGCAGCTCCTGGTATGTCAAAAGACAATAAACTACTAATAACAAAAATATGTTACACAAACTGTAAAAATAAACACTGGTAGCCCAAAATAATAGGAAAGTTACATTTAGTGTTAAGCACTTTTCATTTACATAAAATAGTAAACTTCATCAGACATAAAATAACTCCAAATGAACCCATTTTATACATTAGAGTTTAGCGCCAGATTCAAACCAGGAAATGATGTCATCAGCAAAAAAATCACTCCTACTCATTTATATATGAATAAATTGTATATATTTTACATTCTATTTAGGAAAACATCTCTAAAACATTTGAACCTTGATTCTAATAAAAACTTCTTCTTTAAAAACATATGACATGAATGAACAATAATAATAATATAATACATGTATTGGATACATGTAAAATAAACATAAAAATTAGGAACATGTAAACATGTATTAAAAAAATATATATATATATGTATGTGTGTGTGTGTGTGTGTGTGTGTGTGTGTGTGTGTGTGTGTGTGTGTGTGTGTGTGTGTGTGTGTGTGTGTGTATGTGTATAAATATATATATTTTATTATGAAATAAACTAATAATACTATCTGCTTAGTGCTTTTAATTTTAAAATACTACTGATATTACAAAGGTCATTCATCCCTGGCCAAGCATAAGAGTAGAAGGTTAATTGCCAAGTGAGTTTGACTTTTTCTAGTAATAGTTCCCATGGACCACCTCTATCATTACTGACAATTTGCTGTAACACACAAAACTTGAATTCATGATTACTGAACTCATGAATATGCTTAGCCAATGCATTATTAAGAGCATTTTCTTCTTATTGCATACACATGCTTATAAATTCTTTCCTTTAACATTCTTGTGGTTTTTCCAATATAAAATGCTGAACACACTTGGCATAAAGCTGCATAGACCACTCCTTTTGAATTACACTTATGCTTGCCTTGCATTGTATATCTTTTTCCTTTTATTACAAAAAATTGACCCTGGTGAATGTACTTACAATATTTTCACATGCCACATTTGTTCATAAACCCACTTACTCAAATTCTTTCTTGCATTATACCAGCACACATCCAGCAGTCAACAAAAGCTGTGGTCAAAGGGCAGTGTGTCTGAGCCGCCAAAATGGTGAGCCTGGACATAGATTTTGACACAGAATGTAATACGTTGATTGAAATGTTCAAAAAAAGCATTTACCCAGATCAGCTGTTGTATAATTTATATGAAGAAGTGAGAATTAAAAGGTTGAATGGTTATTTTTCACCTATATTAAATTATGAAAAAATCAACCATATGGTACCAACTAAAGCTAATTATGTTGACACTTCTACATTATTTATAACTTTTAATGTACATTTTTATGAAATAAAAGCTATTTTGTTAGAAAAATTGGATGCTTATTGATGATGATGTGCAGATAAGAATGAAATTGGTGCAGGGTTTTAGAATGGTAGGAAGCAGAGGTAATAATTTGAAAAACTTGTTTGAAAATGAAAAACATGATCAACCATCTGGTAGGCAAACAGGAATTATGAACAAATGTGGTATGTGTAAATATTGTAAGTATTCACCAGGGTCAATTTTTCGTAATAAAAGGAAAAGGATATACAATGAAAGGCAAGCATAACTTTAATTCAAAAGGAGTGGTCTATGCAGCTTTATGCCAAGTGCAGTTGACATTTTATATTGGAAAAAACACCAGAATGTTAAAGGAAAAAATGTATAAGCATGTGTATGCAATAAGAAAAAATGCTTCTAATAATGCATTGGCTAAGCATATTCATGAGTTCAGTAATCATGATTTCAAGTTTTGTGTGTTACAGCAAATTGTCAGTAATGATAGAGCTGGTCCATGGGAATTATTACTTGAAAAAGTCGAACTCACTTGGCAATTAACCTTGTACTCTTATGCTTGGCCAGGGCTGAATGACCTTTGTAATATCGGAAGTATTTTAAAATTAAAAGCACTAAGCAGATAGTATTATTAGTTTCCTTCATAATAATAATAATATATATATATATATATATATATATATATATATATATATATATATATATATATATATATATATATTTAATACTTGTTCCTAATTTTTATGTTTATTTTTCATGTATCAAATACATGTATGATATTATTATTATTGTTCATTCATGTCAAGTTTTTATTAGAATCAAGGTTCAAATGTTTTACAGATGTTTTCCTAAACAGAATGTGAAATATATACAATTTATTAATATATAACTAAGTAAGAGAGATTTTATTGCTGATAACATAATTTCCTGGTTTGAATTTGGCGCCAAACGCTAATGTATAAAAATAGTTCATCTGGAGTTATTTTATATATGATGAAGTTTACTATTTTATGTAAATGAAAAGCACATAACATAAAATTTAACTTTCATATTATTTTTGACTACCAGTGTTTATTTTACAGTTTATTTTTACAGCTCCTGGTATGTGACATAATCATAACCTGCACCGATAGTCGTGGAGGGTACTAATGCACCAGCAGCTGGGACAATGCTACTTGATTTGGATGAGCCAGGTAGTGCAGGGGCTGTGGAGGCAGTATTGCCAGGTTGCAAGACAGAGGTACTGGGTGTTGGTATAGCAGCTGGTTGAGGGTTTGCAGGCTGGACCGCACTGGTTGGCCAACCTCCGTGTGCTGAAAAGCATGTACTTTGTTGGCAGAAAGGGATGACATCAGAATGGTGTGTTTCCAGTTTAAAAAAAAGAAGAGAGAGATAAGGGATAGTGTGAGTCAAAAAAGAAAAGAGGCAATTAAAACTGTTATATGTCACATTCATACTTTATTACAATAAATATATTTTTATTATTATATTAACTATACAGCTATCCCAATCTCAAAATGATTGTGAATTGTTACATGCAGATGTTTTATATATGATTTTAAAGATACTACAGATTAACTTAACAACATGGTATTAAAGCCAATATTGTTACAATTAAAATTCAAAAATGATATTTATTGAATGTATACATTACTAGTGGGAATTGAACCCACCCATTCTGAATACAATATTACACTGACCTAATACAGTTACCAATAGCTACGAAGGAAAGCATGTATGCTTGCTGTTACTGTTAAGACCCGCATGCTTAAGTTGCTATTGATCTATAGAATCCCAATATATTTAATACAATCATGTTCATTTGTGCTGCATACATACCTCTTGCCTCTATAAAGCTTTCCAATCTCTCAGCATGTAACTCTGTGTTCACTGCGATTTCCTGTGCAGCTGCAAAATAACGAAGAAGAGAAAAAGAGACATGAAAACATGCATGTCAGTCTTGCTTATCTGTACCATTCCATACCATTTTAGTTACTTGTTCACACAAGTTACTTTGATCTGTATACTTATACAAGTGTGGGATGTCAGCCGTTCTAAACTCATACAGCCACTGGTCGAGTTGTTCCTGCTTGTGCTGTTTCAGGTCACTGTAATGGTCTTTGCACTGCTCACCAGTGTGTGGTATGCCAGTTGCACCTGAGACAAACCTAGTTAGGCTGTTCCAAGCCTCAGCCTTATACTGAGACCCAGTATAGTACCCCCACAGCAGCCTACAGCTGTAGCACTTCACGAGGAGTGCAAAAAATATTTTTGACTCCTCCACACCCCACCTCTGTGCCCTGAATTTGGCACCATCTTTCCCCTCTCCTGCCATGACTGCAAAGGTGCTCCAACAACAGCACTAGTGGTTTCCCAACAATTTGTAATATTGCATTTTACAACCAGTGTGCAAACATGCACAACCATGCCAACTGAATTTGTGCAATGGTAAGGCAAGAGAAACATTGCAAAACAAAGAGTAAGGACATTTATGAAACAGCAATGATAATCTGACATTTGATATTAATTTATGGCATGTATGCTGCTATACCTGGTCACACTTTGTACTATACTCAACAATGGAATGCTAAATGACTTGGCTTTTATGCCATGACTTTGAAGGGATCATTGTTATCACTTGACATGTATTTTGTGGGAACATACATACTGTTAAAAGTAAATTGTACAATGTGGGATTCAAAGCTATGTCAAAAAGGAATATATACATTTCCACATAGGTGATTACTCTTCATTGCCACAGATGAAATGGCTGCCAATCATGGTCATCACAGGTTTACAGTTTAAAGAGTGACTGATGCTATTCTTCAGTTAAGACTGTATATGTGAGACATTACAATGTATGCATTCTGATCTGCAATACAGGACTAATGTCTGACAAGATCCTGGAAATGGATAGACTTGCATTACTTTAGTAATATTTTTGTGATTTGTGGTACATACCTCACATAACATTCTGTTTTACAGTTATACCTGTATTATAGGGTGGTTTTAGATGATTGTCAATAAACTATTATGTCCATCACAGATATGGAACTGCATATCTTTTTACATAATCATTACTGTCATGATAAAAAGTTACACACATAATACATATGATACCTACAGAAGTATGTGTATGGTCAATCACCATGCTATACATAGCTATTGGAATTTAGCATTACCTTTATAATCACAGTTTATTGATTACCATGGGACGCCCTTACTAAGGAGTGGGGTGTACTAGATTAGAACCCTAGATCGCCTTCTTTCTGACTATGAATTCATCGCTTTTACACCTGCACCCACAGGGAAAGCTAGGCACTGGGTGTATTTTCTACATTCAGTACTGTTCAAGGTGCTGACGGGATTGTCCCACCGCTGAGCCTGTTTGTGTGTAAGGTGAACCAAATGAACATTTTTACTTTTTTTTCCTTAAGTCGTAAAGCCTATTTGCATATAGATAGGCTACATACAAACATAAAAGGTGATAACGAACATTTATCACTTGCGCAAATAATCATTATAACCTTTCCTCAGTAAACATAAGTACTGTGGGGCTCCAACCTCACTTTACCTATGTTCTCTCATTCTTAAATTAATATATTTACACTTTGTGCCACAGAGATAGTTGTGTAAGAGGTGTAATTGCTGCAGTCATTACCATCCATGTTGTTAACTGCCATGCAATCCTGCTAAGCATGTTTGCATTTCATAAGGTAACTGACATTATATTTTCAGTTTTTAGGTAGTTAACCGTGTTTGCACTAAGCCATGCACCACACAAATGGTAATGCCAAAAAATGAAAAGATTACAAAAAATTTTAAATAAAGGTTAAACAGACAGCTCTGGACTTGGACAATCAGACTATTGCACTTATCAAACACATGTGTAGTGCATTATCTCTCTTTGGCACAGACACTGCTTTGCTACACCAATCAAATCATGTGCATACAAGTAATTCACATTTCATGTCCAGTATTAACAGTTCATGAGATGGACACTCTCAGTATTAGAGAAAATGTAATGTACATTTCACTGATACTGGTGTCATGCTTCTTAGGTGGTCCAGGGCAACCTCCATAGGGGTGGCAGGCACAGTGAAAAGTGACTGACATTCATAAATATACTTCTTTACTATTTAGTAATGATAGTTGTCATCCAGTAATCAATGACATAACTTTTCAGTCTTCAATACATGAATGTTGACAGAATGGGTGGTTCTGCAGACCCCTACATTTTTTGGAGTGTGTAGAAGTGCAACCTAATATTCTGTTGTTTTAAATAAGAAGTGTGTTTCAAGTGCTTTTCTGATGAAAATTAGCAGATAACCTGATAATTTTGTGGAAAACCTACATACATTATTTATGTGGTACTCCTTGTTTTGTACAGACCTTTGTATGCATGGGGGGAGAGGGGACCACATTCCGTTGTACTACAAGAGAAGTGTGTTTTAAGTGCTTTATGTTGACAAATGATACACAGACTTATTATTTTTGTGGACAAATACATTACTTATGTGATATTAATGTATTTTATCCTTCTCTGTTTTATGTCACATAAGATTATGGCTCCCAAGCCTACAAATCAATGAAAACACCCTTTTAGTGATGCTGAGAATGGGACATCATTCAGGCTTTGAGGTGGCATGGAGCCTTCCTGCTTGATAGATGCCAGGGGGATATGGCTACCAGAAAGAAGATTTGGAACCAGTTAGTCGATGATGTAAACCCAGCTGGTGTTTGTGGCCATAATTATGATCAGGTGCGACATTGGGCAACTGAACAGCTGACACTGGGGGGTGGTCCTGCTACTGAGCCACTACTGACACCAAATGAGGAGTTCCTGTCCACTGTCAGAGATCCTGACAGGTCAGAGGAAACTGTGTGTCATGTGCTTGATGTCAGTGCTGATGTGGCTAGGAGGACAAGTGTGTCCCATGAGCAGCTTCCAGGTAAACTTACATATGGCAACATTATATTGGTTTGTAAACTAATTTATAGACTAAAATATAATTTGGCGTGTACTGTTTGTGATACATGTTTTTTTTTTCTCTCTGTAGCTATTGATAAATCATAGAGTTATACAAGATAGTTGTTCAGTAGACATGGGTGTGGGTGGATGGCTCAGACAAGTTTCAGTTAGAGCTATTTTTTACAAGGCATATATGTGATTGTGTATTCATTGTCCCTGTGTTATTCTCATTGTGATGATTAAGTGCCATCCTTTCATTGATTCATGTCTTCCAGGCCCATCCTCCCTGCAAAATGTTGAGACACCTGCACATGGTAAGCAAATGTTTTCCTTTTTTGTTCTTACTAAGTATTACTTAGATATATATTATCTGTATGTGAGATGAGGGTGTAATGAGTGACTGTATTGTTGTAGCATATGCAATTGTGCAAACAGTGTTACCTTTTCTTCAGATATTTTGGAATAATATTTAGCAGAGTTGTAATTTCATTCCTATGTTTGTTGCTTATTATCACAGATGATCCTGACAGTGGACATGTAGGACATCTACCATCTAATGTCAGAGTATTGTTAGGATCTGATGATGATGGTGGCCAAACAGAGGCACAGCTGAGGAGGGTGTTTGTGTGTGCAGAGGTTGAATCTGACACTGAGGTTGGGACTCACACATCCCCTACACATATCCATTTCATTGTGCCCTCAGATAGCGGACAGGGTGAGGGCAACACAGTTGATCAGGGTAGTGTGATTACTGCAGTTTCAATGACAGTCAATTCTGGCCATAGCCAAAGTGTGGGCAAGTTGCCATGCAGGAGGGTTGGAAGGGGTAATCGGAGGAGGCCTGTTGCCCATCCTCTACCTGATGCTGATGTGTCATTACAACATATGTTTAGGGCCATCATGGAGGTGCAGGCACATTCCACTAAGGTCTCCAAGGACATGCTTAGGGTTCTAGATGTGGCACAAGCTAACATGCATGGCTATCTCCACCATGTGGTTGATTCAGTGGACTGGATAAATGTTACAATGGAATAGGCAGTGTCTCTGATGGAATGTCTGCTGAGAAGGGGACAGCATCCATGTGGCCATAGGGCTGCAACATAATTTGTTGTTAGCTAACATGGCTGTGCCTGATCCTGCTCCCATAGTGGCATTACTTCCACTGCTCTGTCAGTGGTTGAAGTGTTCACACCCAGATGTGGTAGGCCAAGGGGTCTTGGACCTGGATGTAGTTGTAAGGAGAGCTTGTCCAGCAAACATCTCTCATGTTCAGGTAGCACCACAACATCTGACCATTGGCATAGACATGACAGTGCAACTCCTGGCAGAGCCAATTCTCACTGTTGTGTCAATTATGATGAATACATCTACCATGCATGGCTCACTCCTATCTGAAATGCCAGTATGTAGTGCTGGCACAGAGCTTGGCTGTGCTCATGCAGACACTCACACACACATTTCACATCCAGTGTCCATGCAGATACCCACACATACTAGCTACATGAAGAATTAGTGAGGGTTGCAGATCATTCCGTCTCAATGGCCATTTGATAATTAGCTACATTTATGCCTGCCTGTTTTTCTTACTCACACTCACAAACTACCTTATGTGTCAGACATGGCCTCCTACCCCCCCCCCCCAACACCCCACTCTGTGCAAATGATGATTACTGTGCCATATCCTTGTTTCTATCTGTTTGATTCATGGTTACATATGTATATTGTCCGATGCACAGAGTGGGTAGCTAAATCAGGATATGTAGTGATGTTATTTTGACATTTTTTTCAGATTTCTTACAGCATTTTAGTGCTGTGATTCATTCCTTGAAACCATTGATACAACAGTCATGCTTCTTGCCCCATTTCTGAGAATGTATAGGTAAGTACAGTTTGAAATGACTTTTCTGTACTGGCTATTTTACGTGCATGAGTCATGCTAGCTGATAAACTGCATAAATATATATTATATATATACATAAGTCAATCATGTCACTTATTGATGTCATTGCTCTAAAACTCACACACATTGTACTTGGGTACATTTTTAAGAGGCAGAGTGCAGGTATCTGCCATTCATTCATGTTCTTACACTTGTATTTTTCTTTTACAGGTTCAACATGGGTCTATATTAAATTGTCGAAAGGGCTGTTCATTGAATGCCCTTTCATTGACATGCAAACATCGAAGTACCAAAACTCCAAATGGCCATTTCAGCAATTTTTTTCCCAGGGGAATAAATTGCTTGCCCATCATCAGGAATTTGCCCTTTCCTCCACTGTAATGCGATTTCAGAGTTGGTATATTTAGTTAGGGGGTGTGGAAGACACAGGTTTGTTTTGCTTGTTGTTGGCCAAGTGATTTTTGACCCCGGGAAAAATTCCCTGTAGAGGCGATTTGGAGTTTTTGTACTTCTATTTTTACTGGTTGATGAGAGGGTGTTCGATGAACAGTCCTTTTGACAATGTAATATAGACCCATTCAACATTTACCTTGATAGTCCTGCTCTTACAAGTGTTGTCATTCAGGACTGACTCTGTCTGATGCAAGCAGTACACAGCCATTACATGGGTAAGTAAAGGTTGTAAGCATTACCTGGTATCTATTTTACTACATGTGTGTGCATAGGATGAAAGTTGTACCCCTTAGGTGGTCAGCATGTGTTCTGTCCATTGCCTCTTTGCCAGGGAGAAGGCATATTGTGCATGCTTATATCTACCTACATCCACAACAGCTGATGCTTCCCCCTCTGACTCCTCACCTACATGTGGATGTGGTGACCTTGCCAGTGATTGTGGAGCATTTGCTCTTAGCCCTTGATATTTCTGTTGCAACTGTTTTTGCAGGATGATATTATGTATGATAGTACAGACTGTGATAATTTCAGCACAAGTACTGGGATTGTACTGCAGAGCACCCCCCCCCCGATGTACCTAGGCACCAGAACTATGATGTCAGCAGCCCAGAAACATGCTCTATAATGTGTGCCTCATTATAGCATTCCTCTGTGGGTGTGTGCACATTTCTGATGGGTGTCATCAGCCGTGGTTCGAGTGCACAATTTGCATCCTCCAGTAAATGACCTTGTGGGATTTCACCCCTGGAAAACCTCTTGTAGAGCTGTGAGTTGTGCCAGATATGGGAGTCATGGTAACTGCCAAGGTTGCCAGCACACACACATTCAGGATGATTCCCTTAGCATTACACACTACCTGGCAGTTAATGGAGTGGGACCCACGTCTGTTAATGTACACCCTTCCCTGTTTCCTGGGTTGTGCTTTGATCTCAATGTGCATACAGTATATGGTACCCAAGGCTTCAAGAAAGTGTGCTACATGGGAGAAATCCTGCATAGTTCTAGCTCTGTACTCAGGGGTACAGGAGAAATGTATATAGTTACTGGCATGCTGTAGCATAGCATTCAGGAACTGGAGCAGGATCCTGAATGTTGATGCCTGTGACACCCTCAGCATGTCCCCTGTGGGTTTCTGAAAGATTCCTGTAGCTAATATTCTAAGTGCTGCACATACCTTGGTCTCCACAGGTATTGGTTCACCTTGGTTTGTTTTTGCTCTCTGGTGAGGGCAGCAGAGGTTGCAGAGGACCTGGAGTGTGTGTGTGTGTCTCTCTCTCTCTCTCTCTCCACCCTGTAGAGCTCTACTATTTCCACCTTAAGGAAACCGCTCCATGAAAAGTAAAACAATGTCTAAATACACTTCTCCTCCTTGCCTGAGGTCTATCATCATCAGCAGCAGCAGCATAGACTTGAGCCTGTTGTACATACACATGCAAAAGATCAGCAGCAGCAGGAGCCCCTAACATTCTTCCCCTTTAGTGTAGTATCAGTGGCTGTATTCCAATATGTTTTGGAATTCAGGGCAAAAAGCTAAACTGAGTGTACACAATTCCTTTATAAGCTAGTTGAATAGCTCTGCCATCTTGGATTGGTTGATTAGCCTACAATTCAGCTGTGTATGCAGTAATTAGCCTTCCTTGATGATTATTGTGTTTGTGTGGCTCTACACATTATGTATAGACATTTACTGAATATAAAGTGGTGCTCTACTATGTGCATGCCTCAGTGCTATGCGTCCATTGTTTCAGTAAGCCATATAGGGTCTATTGAATCTTGCCCATAGTGTTTATTAGAATTTTTGATAATAAAAATTTTAAAAAAAGTAAAAATGTGGCTGGAATGCTCATTGACTTTGTCAAGAGGCATTGGATTTGACTGCTGAAACCATGGTAAATGGTCAAAAGTCTGTGCAGTGGGGGGGGGGGGCATGGCCAAGATGCCTAAGCGTTAGCAGCACTTCTCTAATGCTCTGTCTCTAAAGATTGTTTCTGACAGGATTTTTAGGTTCTAACCTAAATAATTTTGAAAATTTTCTTCACAAGTTATACCTCTTGGTACTGTGGACTATCTATAAAGAAGAAATTAAACTTTCAGAGTATGCATCAAGAAATTTCATGTCAGAAGTACTGCAGCTCAGTACAATTGGACAAAACTATGAGTCACAAAAGAGAATCTCCTCAGGACAGTTCTATGAAAAAGGAACATCACACAATAATTTCGAGCATTCAGGACCTCTCTGAAGATGGATAATTTAGAAAAGATTATGGAGAACATGAAAAAGGAAAGTAAGAAACAAATAGAAGACCTGAAGGAAATTATAACCAAACATTCAGAACAAATAGCAGCCATAGAGGAAACTGTAAATGACACTGATGGAAGACAAATAGAAAATGACACCCAAGTTGATTTCCTTCTAAAACAGAATAATCATTTACTTGAGAAAGTCGAAGACCTGGAGTCCAGATCAAGAAGGAACAATGTCAGAATATATGGGGTACCCGAGAAGATGGAAGGAAATAACATGGTCCAGTTTTTAAATGAATGGCTGCCCAAAATATTAAACCTTCCTGAGTCTCTCTCATTTGGGCTCGAGAGAGCCCATAGGTCTTTATCCAGCACATCTACTACTAAAAACCCTAATGCAGTGAGATCTATTATAGTTAAATTATTATACACACAGGACAAGGGCTTAGTATTAAGAACAGCTTGGTCTGGAAATCCAATACCACTTGAGGGGAAAAATATAAGGTTTTATAATGACTATACCTCCACTACAGTAACAAAAAAGAAAGAAGATGTCCCTCTCATCAAAAGCTTGAAGAATGCTGACATAAAAGCTCAGATCTTGTTCCCTGCAAGCATTAAAATTACTCTCTCAGATGGACAAAAATTATTCAACAACCTTGAAGAAGCAGCAGAGTTTGTCAGAAAAAATAAACTGTTGGATAAATTAGAAGATATGGACATTCTATTGCCTAGTCTGAAAAGACAAGCTATCAATGGTAATTCATTCACAAATGATAAAAATACCAAGAAAAAACTAAAAGGAAAGTAAATGTTTTTATTGTCACTTGTAACCTTACTCATCTGACAGAATTTATCCAAATACTTTGAGCCCAAATGAACAAATACTAACTTAAAGGTAAAAAAGATTTTCTATTATATATATATATATATATATATATATATATATATATATATATATATATATAAAGTCTTATATAAAAACAAACAGTTCAGTCATGATCTAGTTGCTGATTGTTGGAGTGGCACCTTGTATAAATATTAACTGTAACTAGTGTATTGTCAATAGCTTGTGTATTTTATATGTGCCCTTATGCACATTAAAATATATATAATACCAATCTATTAACATCTTAGAGGCACTAGATCCTTTTAGTAAAACTGCTTTTTTTAAAGTTGTTTCAGGTTTCAACTTTGTTACTTAAGAAGTTAACTTGTGTCTGTTTCTGCCATTTTACACTGAGCTAATCGGAGGAAGTCGGAGGAAGGGCTCTGAGCTAATGAATCTGAGATATATAACATTAAGTATCCTGTTTTTTGCTTATTTCTGAGTTATTTATAGCACTTTTATTTTACTCACTGTGTGTGAGGTATTAAAAAGAATTTTCTACAATTGTTAAGCATCTGGTTGGGTTTCTTTGTTTGTTCTGATTTTTTTTCCCACCCTCCCTCCTTCTTGGTATCCTGTTTTTATACTTGCTGGCTTTGTAGTTGCCCACCCCTTCTGTAAATTTGATCTGGGACACTCCTTCCAGTCTAGTGTCATTACCTCATTCTACCTATTCCAAGGAGAACATTTGAGAAGGCCAACCCAGTTAGGTGCTGCTCCTCCTTTCCCCTTTCCACTTTAAAAAAAAAATCTAAGCTTGTTTCCTGCCTTTCCTATACGTTGTCTTGTCCAGATACAGATTTGCTGTATCCAGGACTGTTTGTAAGCTTTTGAGCCCCCAAGCCTTTATGTGTTGGAGGGAAGCCTTCTAGCTTAATTTTGTTTCTTAGAACTAGCCAGTTTTCTAGTTTCAGCACTCAAATCTGTTTCTTTGAGCTCAGCACTTGTTTAGAACTCATTGTAAGCACTAAATAAGCTACAAATTACTACAGCACTCAACTTTCCTCACTTGTCTAGAGGAAAACAGTTTTTAGTACTTAATAAATAAGAACCTATCCAGGCATGTCTAAGGGTCAGCTCCCTGTGTTTTCTCCTGTCTACCTGATGAATCTGGGCATCTTGGAGCAATGCAGCAATTGCCTCATGTACACAGACAACCCTCTCCTCCTACCACCCAACACTACAACCTGTGAGAGATGAACTTATATAACCAAACTGGAAGCAAAGCTCTCTTCACCCAAGACTGGACTAGACAGTCAAGAGGAGAAGGTAAACACTTGCACCACACCACACTCATCACATAGTCCCTCAAAACCTACACCACAAAAACACACACATAGAAACACAAAACACACACCTACATTTGTGGAGGCTCTCAAAAAAAATCTACCCAAGCAACAGGGACCTCCAAAGTAGAAACGCAAGCAGCCTCCACCCGCAACACAACCCAAATGACACATAGCCCACAAACTCAGTGTGCCACTCAACCACATCCCATAAGGCATAACAATGTACCTAACACTCTAGTTATAGGTGACTCTATAGTCAGGCACACTGATGTTCCACTCACCAGGCTAAACAAGGAGAAAGTCGGTGTCAGCTGCCTGTCAGGTGCCAGGATCTGCCACATAACGCATGCACTCAGGTCACTCCACAGCAAATACAAATATGACTCTGTCATTGTCCATATTGGTGTGAATGACCTGAGATGTACCTCCCTGGACTACATGAAAAGAGACATGGAGGAACTTTCTGATCTTGTAGCCGAGGCCGGTATGACCCTAGCCCTGAGTAGCATCCTGCCATCACCCAGAATGATACCACAGTATAAGGACAGAATGATTGACTTCAACAATTGGCTAAGCTTCTGGTGTCATTCTAAGGGGATCCAGTATCTGTCTGCCTGGGATGACATGACTGACAAACCACGATGAGTTGCCAGAGATGGCCTGCACCTGTCGCCGTTGGGAATCCGGATACTGGCTAAGGCTCTTGCCACCCCCATAGTGCCGTTTTTAGGCAAGATTCAAATGACAAATTCACCACCGTAACAGGTACAAGCAAGCAAAATCTGAGGGTAATGCTACTCAATGCTAGAAGTCTAAACCTCAAAATGCACTCACTTGAAGCACTCCTTATAATGGAGAACATCGACATCTGTGCAGTGACAGAGACCTGGTTCAAGGCACCAAAGAGCACCCCTGCATTACCAGGCTATAATTCATACCACACCTTTCGGCCACTTAACTTGGACCGAAGCACTAAAGGCAGAGGCATGTCCATATTCATTAAGGATATCCACACCTCCAGGCTAGTTGCTCAGCATAATGCATCTGAGATTATCCAAGTGCAACTAACTCTGGGCAAGACTGCAATGCAAATTGTAGCTTGCTACAGATCCCCCACCATGCCCCAGGATTCCCACTCCTCATTTCTTGATACACTGGAAAATATTAGTGTACAACCTAACACCCTAATAATGGGTGATTTCAACTACCCCGCCATTAACTGGGAAAACTACTCATGTACCAACTCTTGTGCTCAACATTTTCTGGAATTCATAAATTCCAATGCTTTGGATCAACCTATCCACACCCCCACCAGGGGCAGCAATATCTTAGACCTGGTCATTACCAACATGGGCAACTGGCGTTCCACACCAGAGGTCAATTCCTCATTGGTCAGTTCCGACCACAAGCAAATCACCCTAGACATCCACATCCTAGCCCCACCCCCCCACCCCCATTAGGGAAACCACCGTAAAAAATTTCTCCAAAGCCAACTTCACGCTTCTTAAGACAGAAGTGGCAAAGTTCACAACACCCATGCTGATGGACAGTAGAGATACTACTGCTGAATCCTATACAATTACACTTTATAAGCACTTACACGAGTGCATGGATCGTGCAATCCCTAACAGAACCAAGATGTTATCCTCCAGAAAAAGGAAGCCAATCTGGTTGTCCCCTGCTATAAACAAACTCTACAACAGAAGAAAGAAACTGTTGCAAAAAAGAGTAAAATCCCATGATTGTAGGAACTCCGTGGTCAGCCTAAGTAAGAAGCTGAGATCCCTCATAAAATCCTGCAAAGCTAGTTACGAAAACAAAATCACCACTGATTCTAAAGACAACCACAAAGCATTCTATAGCTATGTCAAGAATCTCAATGGCAACACTCAGATCTGCTCTGAGTTACAGCACAATGGCACTAAATATACAGAACCAACTGATATTGCCAACATCCTGGCAGATAGGTTCAGTGCTAACTTTACCCCTCTCTCATCCCCTAAAAAGCCCATCTCTATACCAAAAGAATGCAAAGTACCTGTAATCACGGCTGCACAGGTAAAAAACACACTCACCAAAGCCAAGAACACAGCATCCTTGGGACCTGACAACATCCCAGGCTGTGTTCTACATGAACTATAGAACAAACTGACACCCCACCTAAGTACCATGTTCAATCATAGCCTCATCTCAGGCTTTGTGCTCACTGAATGGCACACAACAATGGTTATCCCACTCCACAAAGGGGGAGCCACCACGGACCCTGGGAACTACTGCCCCATTAGCCTGATGAGCCTGGTCTGCAAGGCTATGGAGCGTATCATCATGGAACTTGTAAACAATGACATTGGTAATAACCAACCTCTGGACCCTACCCAGTTCGGATTTGTAAAAGGCAGATCATGTCTCCTAAACCTGATAGACTTCTTTGAAGCGGTCACCAAAAGCTGTAGATGAGGGTAAGGTGGTACACACAGCCTATCTAGATCTCGCCAAGGCTTTCGACACCATCCCCTACTCTGGAATTATAGACAAACTCACTAAACTAGGTATAAATCCCTATGTCACAAGATGGGTTGCCAGCTGGCTCACTGACCGAACCCACACTGTGAAAGTAGCAGACTCTAAATCCAACTTCAGACCAGTGACAAGTGGAGTACCACAGGGTTCAGTCCTAGGTTCTCTCTTGTTTGGTATCTACTTCTCTGAAGTACAGGCTAACACAGAAGGTCTTTGGCTAACAAGGTTTGCAGATGACTGCAAACTAGGAGCCATAATCAAATCTCCTAACGATGTGGACATCCTGCAAAAGGGCCTCACTGAGACAGATGCCTGGTGTCAAAGCCATGGCCTCAAGCTCAATGCCAAAAAGTGCACTTTTGGTAAAAACTCTGTACCCATGAACTATCACATAGGCGGTAGTCTACTTAACACCGAAAGTGTGATAAGAGACCTTGGGACACAGGTGGACAGTATTCTCTCCTTTAATAATCACATCGCCACAGTAGTCAGGAAATCCTTCTACATGACACACCTCATCACAAAATGTTTCTCGTCCAGGAAAAAAGAGGTCATTGTTCCCCTCTACTCATCACTCATTAGACCCATTATAGAGTACAATGCCCCTTTTGGTGTGTACCTCACAAGACATCTGCAACAACTGGAAAGGCCACAGAAATACCTCACAATGAGAATTACCGGCCTCAAATGGATGCCCTATGCAGACCGTCTCAAAAAACTGCAGCTTTACTCCGTTGCATATCGCCTACTCTGCCTAACATACAAAGCTATGTCAAACCCAGAGCTGTTGGACATGCTCCACGTAAAGAAATCCCAATCCCTCTGAGCTACACGCTCTAGGGACCTAAACCTTGTCACCACAATAAACAGAACATGCTGGAGGGATAGATTCCTGTCTCAGAGACTTCCCATACTCTGGAACAAACTACCTATCTATATCAAACAAAGCTCCTCATTAGCACTCTTCAAGAAAAATCTTGATGATTGGATTGGAGATAGGAAATTCACCCCGGGGATCACTTCTGTGGCTCTGCTTATCAGGGGCACAGGAAAATAATTTTCTTGGGTGGCGAAAGCCAGGGTACCATTTGGCTAGGCTTATATAGGCCCTAGGGCCAATAGCCTAGTACCTACCTATTCACCTATGAACCTATGATAGAAGGTGAAAGTAATAATATGTGTTTTTCTTTTTTTTAACTTGACAGTGCTGTACACTAGGAAATACATAGTGGGCAGTGTAAATACATTTGCCAAGTTTACTCTGACTTGTTATTTATTATAATAGGATGGTAATGGGAGTAATAGTGTGTATAAACTGATATTTTATACTTATAACTGAGTATATGAGTTTTAAAATATACTGTCTTATTTACTGTATCCATTAATTAGGTAGGTATTGTCAGTTTTGATATTTCACAAGTCCCTGATATAACAGTTTCTTTTTTACCTTAATCTCAATGATTGTGCATGTTTAGGTTCCTTTTCCCTCCATAAACAGATGTAAATCTTGCTAACTCAGTCCTCGAGACATTCTTCTTGCTAGAATGCAAAAAGCTTCACCTATTTAGTGTCTCGAGTGCAGTACAGCCGTTTGTTTCACTCAAAGCAGCTTCCCAGATAATTTACTTTGTGAAAACAGGAAATATGTGACCGTTGAACTTACGTCATCATCACGTGACACTCTGCGATGAAAAAGACATCAGACTTCAGCTGTTGGACTCTAAAATGAACTATATCAGCTTTTCTATACTGTAGAGATGTAATCCTAGCTGAATCTGCTCAAAAAAGGCACCAGAAGTGTTTTTTATTTACAAAGCTATTCAGTGATGTGATTTTAACATAGTAGTTGTATTTTCCTGTCTGGATAAATGCAAGAAATTATTTCAAGTACTTCTGATTATTAGTAATGTTGGGGTAAACTGATTCTGCTTGTTAAAACAAAAATGAAGTATTATGTTTACTGTTGGCATACAAATCTGCAATGTAATAAGTTTTATGGGAAAAGGATGGACACAACAATATTTATAGTTCTAACAATATGTGTATTTATTATTTTCACTCAAACTACTTGATAATCTAAAAATCACATGCAAGCATGATAACATATTTTACTGATTCTACATGTATGTATTTTTTTTATATACAAATAGTAAGAAACTATAATAGAAGACAAACATAGTGTTCAATACATGAGTAAAAAACAAGATAGGACATCTTGTTTGCTCATTTCCCACCTTTCCTAGCCAGTCCATATCCCAGGCTTTGCTTGTCTCAGGACTTTATTTTTTGTGTTCAGAGCTATCCAGACCTTGCTGTGGTAGAGGGAAGTCCTACTGCTTACCAGTGGGAGTGGTGAGCATTGTACTGCCTATCTAACGCTAGAGGAGTGGTTTCTCTGAAATTGTAATTTATTAACCTTTTTGGTCTGATTTATATCCCTTTTAACTTTCTGGCTTAAAAACGGATGTGTTTGCACATTTTTCGCATCGTGCAGCACTGCGAGGCTACAGTTAAACTATTCCAGGTGCCAGAAAGTCTGCTCTTCAAATTTTCCCTTAGAACTAGCTGGTTTCTCAGTAGTAGCACTAAAATCTGAACCCTGTGACTAGCACTTGCTCTAGAACCTGCTGGAAAGCACTAGGAAGAATGACACCAGAAGCTTAGCCTGATACAAGCACTCAGCTCTCCTTGTCAATAAGGAGAAATTAATCATAGGCACTAAACAGCCTATAATTGCAAAGTACCTTGAAAAGGTAAGGGAAAACAGCTCTTAAACTTTACAAAAAAGCACCTAAACAGGCATGTCCAAGGGTCAGCTTCCGGTGATTTCTCCTGTCCACCTGGTGGAATCTGGGCATACTGGGGCAATGCGGCAACTGCCTCATGTACACAGACAATCCTCTCCTCCTACCATCAAACACTACAACCTGCGAGAGATGCACTTACATAGCCAAACTGGAAGCAAAGCTCTCTCCGGGCCAAGATTGTGGTAGACAGACAAGAGGAGAAGGTTAACAGCTGCATTACACCTCAAGCAACATAGCCCTTCAAAACCCACACCATCAACACCCACACATAGCAACACTAAACCCACATATGTGGAGGCCCTTAACATTAACCTGCCCAAGCAAGAAGGACCTCTGAAGCTGAAAGGCAAACAAACACCAGTCACAACCAAAGTGACACATAGCTCACAACACCAGTGCGCCACCCAACAACAGCCCCTAAGGCAAGACAATGTACCCAACACTTTAGTCATAGGTGACTCTCTAGTCAGGCACACTGATGTCCCACTCACCAGGCTGAACAAGGAGAAAATTACAGTCAGCTGCCTGTCGGTTGCCAGGATCTGCCACATAATGCATGCACTCAAGTCACTCCACAACAAGTACAAATATGACTCTGTCATTGTCCATGCTGGAGTGAATGACTTTAGACGTACCTTCCTGGACTACATGAAAAGAGGCATGGAAGAGCTCTTGGATCATGTGACCCAGGCAGGTATGACCCTAGCCCTGAGTAGCATCCTGCCTTCGCCCAGAATGATACCACAGTGTAAGGACAAAATGATTGACTTCAACAATTGGCTAAGCTTCTGGTGTCATTCAAAGGGGATCCAGTATTTGTCTGCCTTGGAAGACATGATCGACAAACCACGATGCTTTGTCAGAGATGGTCTGCACCTGTCACCCCTGGGATTCAGGTTACTGGCTAAAGCTCTTGCCACCCCTATAGTGCCTTTTTTAGGCAAGGTTCAAAGGATAAAACCACCACTGTAACAGATACAAGCATGCAAAATCCGAAGGTATGCTACTCAATGCTAGAAGTCTAAACCTCAAAATGCACTCTCTCGAGGCACTCCTAAAAATGGAGAACATCGATATCTGTGCAGTAACTGAGTCCTGGTTCAAGGCTCCAGAGACCACCCCTGCAATACCAGGCTACAATTCTTACCACACTTTTTGGCCACAAAACCAAGACCGAAACACTAAAGGTGAAGGAGTGTCCATATTCACCAAGGATATTCACACCTCCAGGCTAGTTGCCCAACACAATGCATCTGAAATTCTCCAGGTGCAACTAACCCTAGGTAAGACTGCAATCTAAATTGTAGCTTGCTACAGATCCCCCACCACACCCCAAGATTCTCACTACACCTTTCTAAACATACTGGAAAATATTAAGATACAACCAAACACCCTAATACCGGATGATTTAAACTACCCTGCTATTAACTGGGAAAACTACTCGGGTACCAACTCCTTTTCCTATCGGTTCTTGGAATTCATAAATTCCAATGCCCTGGATCAACTAATCCATTGTCCCACCAGGGGCTCCAATATCCTAGACCTGGTCATTACCAACATGGGAGATAGATGCTCCGCACCAGTGGTCACCCCCTCATTGGTCAGGTCTGACCATAAGCAAATCACCCTTGACATCCACATCCCACCCCCACCCCCCAAAAAGGAAACCTTAAAAAACTTCTCCAAAGCCAACTTCATGCTACTGAAGTCAGAAGTGACAAACTTCACGACACCCACACAGATGGGATCTGGAAGTTCGACTGCAGAATCCTACACTAAGGCACTGTACAAGCACATCCACTCGTGCATGAATCGTGCCATGCCATCCCAAATAGAACCAAGATGCTCTTCTCCAAAAAAAGGAAGCCAATCTAGTGGTCCTCTGCTATAAACAAACTATGCAACAGAAGGAAGAAACTGTTGCAGAAAATAGGAAAATCCCAGGATGCAAAAAACTCCCTTACCAGCCTCAGTAAGAAGCTGAGATCCCTCATAAAATCCTCAAAAGCTAGTTACGAAAATAAAATTGCCAAAGATTCCAAAGTTAACCACAAGGCATTCTATAGTTATGTCAAGAATCTAAATGGCAATGCTCAGATCTGCTCTGAGCTACAACAGAATGGCATTAAATATACTGATCCCAAGGTTATTCCCAATATCCTGGCAGATCGATTTAGTGCCAACTTCACCCCTCTCTCACCCCCTAAAAGGCCCATCTCAATACCAAAAGATTGCCAAATTCCGGTAATCATGGCCACACAGGTAGAAACCGCACTCTCCAAAGCTAAGAATACGGCATCCATGGGGCCAGATGACATCCCAGGCTGTGTACTGCAGGGTCTATATTATATCCTCGAATGCTTAAAAAAGCGAATGCTGATTGATCGAACTTATTTTCGCAAAACTGCAAAATATCGAAGCAGCAGAAACTCGAATTTTTTCCTAGGGAAAGAATTTGGTTGTCCGTTTCTGTTGCTTCGGTATTTTCAGTGTTATGGTGGAAGGTTACCGGTCGGATTCAGGTAAGTATGCGATTGTGTGGATGTGAGTGTTAGGGTGATTTAGGTGAGTTAGGGTTAGGGCTTGGGTTAGGTGTGTGTGCGATTGAGTGGACATGAGGGTTAGGGTGGATTTAAGTGAGTTAGGGTTAGGGAGCGGGTGAGGTGAGTGTGCAATAGTGACGGACCTTAGGGTTAGGGTTTGGGTTAAGGTAAGTGGGTAGTTAGTGGTGTGTGCATAGTTTAGTGTAGGGTTAGGTATCAGATTTTAGGTGTATGTGTGTGGATTTCTGTTTGTTTGGTGTGCTTGTGTTGTGTGTATGTGTTTTGGATCAGCGATTTTTTTTCCCTACCCGTACTACATGAACTACAAAATGAACTGGCACCTCACCTAAGTGTCATGTTTAATCATAGCCTCACCTCATGTTTTGTGCTCACTGAGTGGCGCACAGCTACAGTTATCCTGCTCCACAAGGGAGGATCTGCCTTGGATCCTGGGAACTACCGTCTCATCAGTCTGACAAGCCTGATCTGCAAGGGCATAGGACGCATTATCATGGAACTTATAAATAAAGGCATTGGCAACCTTCAAACACTGGACCCCTCCCAATTTAGGTTTGTGAAGGGCCAATCTTGTCTCCTGAATCTGATTGACTTTTTTGAATCAGTCTCCAGAGCTA
Organism: Protopterus annectens; assembly: GCF_019279795.1. Taxonomy (NCBI): domain Eukaryota; kingdom Metazoa; phylum Chordata; order Ceratodontiformes; family Protopteridae; genus Protopterus; species Protopterus annectens. The sequence goes on from NC_056731.1 coordinate 287,140,506, forward strand.
TGGACGAGGGTAAGGTGGTCCACACAGCCTATCTGGACCTTGCCAAGGCCTTTGACACCATCCCCCACTCTGGAATCATAGATAAACTTACTAAGCTGGGCATAAATCCCTACGTCACTCGATGGGTTGCCAAATGACTTACTGACAGAACCCAGACTGTAAAAATCCAGCTCCAGACAAGTGACAAGTGGAGTACCTCAGGGTTCAGTCCTGGAACCACTCTTGTTTGGCATCTACTTCTCTGAAGTACAGGCCAACACTAAGGGACTCTGGCTAACAAAGTTCGCAGATGACTGCAAACTGGGAGCCATTACTGAATCCCCAAATTATGCGGATATTCTACAAAAGGGCCTTACAAAAACAGATGCCTGGTGCCAGAGCCATGGGCTCAAGCTTAATGCCAAGAAATGTATAGTTATCTCCTTTGGAAGAAAACATGTACCCATGATCTACCACATAGGTGGCAGGACACTAAACATCGAAAGTGTGATGAGAGACTTAGAGACACAGGTGGACAGTGGTCTCACTTTCGATAACCACATCGCTACAACAGTCAGGAAATCCTTCTATGTGGTACACCTCATCACTAAGGGCTTTTCATCCAGAAAAAAGGAGGTCATTGTCCCACTGTACTCATCCCTCATTAGACCCATTATAGAGTATAATGCCCGATTTGGTATGTACCTCACAAGACGTCTGCAACAGTTGGAAATGCCATAGAAATACCTCACTAAAAGAATCACAGGCCTAAAGCAGATGCCATATGCTGACCGTCTAAAAAAACTCCAGCTATACTCTGTGGTATATCTTCTACTCAGAGGCGATCTCTGCTTAACATACAAGGCCATGTCAAACCCTGAGCTGTTGGACATGCTCCACTTAAAGAAATCCCAATCCCTCAGAGCCACATGCTCCAGGGATCTAAACCTTGTCATCACAATGAACAAAACATGCTGGAGGGATAGGCTCCTGACCCAGAGACTCCCCATACTCTGGAATAGACCGCCCATACATGTCAAGCAGAGTGCCTCATTGGCCCTCTTCAAAAGAAACCTTGATGATTGGATGGGAGATAGGAAATTCACCCCGGGGATCATTTCAGTCATCCTGCTAGACGGGCCCAGAGAAGTAAATATTGTGGGAAGAAATATCCAGGGAATTGTTATGGCTAGGCTTGCATAGGCCCTAGGGCCGATAGCCTAGTACCAACCTATGAACCTACTCATAGCTTTAGAGAAAGTTTCTTTTTGTTTCTCATAAATCTCATACAGTGTTCTCTGTAAAAAGTTCATTTAACAAATTGTTGTTAGCATATAATTCTCATTATATTCTTCTGAAATATGTGTTAAATATTGGCAAGATTTAATTTAGGAGATTGTATTCCTTTTTTACATTTTATTCTAAAGCCTTACTACCAATTGTAAAATATAAAGGACTTGAAATCCTTATAAGACAAGTGTAAATCTTTTTGTTTACTTCATTATTTTATTAACAAATTAACTAGCTTAGTCCTGCATGGAGGCGGCCATTTAGGAGCAGGATGGCAGTGCGCCATGCATAGTAATGAGGCTCGATGCCTAACATCCTAGGCTTAGACGGAGCACATATGAGTGCAGAGGGCATGTCTGAGAGCAGAGCTCTCAGAATATACACGGCCCCGCAATGCAGAACAGCAGAAAGGGGTATGAAATGAGTGGGGCCGTTGATAGGTGACCGCATATCCCTGCCAACAGTCCCCCTCATGTACAAACAGCAACAGTATACATAAATAAAATGAAGAAACCCTTTTTTTTTTAATTCTGATTAAAGCTAACCGTAGGTGCATGGGTGTGCCCATCGCTTAGCTACGGTTAATGCAGCATGAATGGCTGAGTAGGATAACAAGGAAGATATATATACAGAAAACAACATAGCAATAGTGTAGTGGGCAGAGCATTCACCTTAGAAGCAGGCATCCCCGGTTCAAGTCCTGCTGCAGCAGATTCCATTTTCCATGGCAAAGCATGTTATGAGTAATATTTATGTTGCATAACCCAATAAATAACATATTTTCATGAACTGGAGTACTGCAGTAAATGCACATGTGAAGTGTCAGTGTCATAATGAATAAGGCACTAGTAAGCAGGTTTAAGCACAAATAAGCAGTAGTAAGCATATTTAAGCACTAGTAAGCAGGCTTAAGCCTGCTTGCACACCAGTAAGCAATGCCTACACTGGTTAAGCAATTCTAAAGCTAACTCTCTGTAAGCAGATGTAACGGCAGGTTACCAGTGCTTACCGTCATGCAAACACACTTGCAACTGCTCAAAAGTGCCTTAATCACTCTGTATCCAATGGCTCTTGTTCTGCCCATCAACAAAATAAACAGCCATGCAGGTCTTGAACCCTATACACCATAGTCACAGTAGTTAACCACCAAGCCATCACAGAAGTACAGAAGAATGAGGTATCAGCAAACAAGTCCTCACCATAGTAAAACCAAACTGAACCTGTGAAAGGAATCAGTATACAGTCATATGTTCTATAACCCATTACATAACATAAATATGTGAACTGGAATACAGCAGTAAGCCCAGAAGTGAGGTATAACTGTAATAGAGTGTTGAAGTCCCCAGTAAAACACAAGGACCCCATAAAGTGTATGTACATATTAATCATGGATACCAGGCAGATATATAAGATGTAACAAATAAGAAATCAATGCCAGAAAGGAAATATAATGCAAAGTCTAATGTAAGCAATGCTAAGCATTGCACAGGCCAGCATATGAGGTGTAAGCAATGTGTAGACCAGCTAACTAATTGTGCCCAGTGGTATAACCCTTTAAACAATGCCAGACTTAGTTAAGCAGGTTTGCCCATAGCTTAGCCTTTTCAAAACCGGACAATTACAGAAAAGTGTGGGAAATTGGCCATACTTAAACCCAAAAGGCAGGAATACATCTCATAAATGGTTGTAGCTTCCCCTTGCAGGCACTATGGCAGTAAGGGGAGAAGGTGTGCACTTTTGGCTGCAGCGCAGGTGCATCCAGGAGTCCAAGGTCATGGCAGGACTCCTTGTCAAAGACCATGATCAGAGACCACTGCAGGGCTAGTACCAGGGGTCCCAATATAAGGCGGAGGCCTGTGACCATCTCACCCGTGACCTCACCAGTGCCACTGGCATACCCGAACTGGTGAGCAGGTCAGGCACCACTATGCTGACCTGAAGCGGCGTAAGGGGGAACCTCTTGGATGAGTGGCTCCAAGAGGCTAGAGCAGCAGGGGATGTTACAGCTGTGGGTAAGTATCATCCCAGTATGTGTGTAGTAATAATTGCCACTTCAGGTATATCATGGACAGGTATGGATAAATATTCCTCTTATGTCCCCCACAGCTGCAATGGAGTGGGCCGCAAACCAAGAGGCCCACATCAGTTGCCTGGCGATGTTGCAACGCGAGGCAGGTCAGTAATACTCATGCATTTACTGTCATAGGAAATAAAAATAAAAGTAGTAATAAATTAATTGCCTGTATAAAACCTGTATTGCTCAAGGCAAGTACTGCATACACTAGAGAATATGGCAGGAAGAGTCTCATATTGTTTGTATGTCAATAAAAGTGTAATAGCCTGACAAAACAGGTCTAACTGCTGGACTGCATGTGTATATCCTGGTATCATACGGTAATGTAGATTTGCAATCATGTAATAGTACTGTTGCATTAAACACTGTTACCCACACCGTGCACCATAAATTGAATGTCTGTATATGACAGGTGTAATCCCCAGAGGCCATTTGGTACAACGAGAGACACATAGAGAAAGGGCAGTTAGCTTAGTACTAACCTATGAACCTAAGACAGTAAACGGGGAAAATGCAGACAACAAAAAATGAACAGCACATGCAACTGATATGTGAACTGTATTTTTTTTAGCACACACAGTGACGGTATGAATCCTGCCAGTGGTAGTAGTCTGCATACAGAATCATACCCCACAACTGTGCAGATATGTCCAGAATGTCTATTAAAGTGATCCATATTTGTTACCTATCAACTTGTCCCCCTGGGAAATCAGTGGGATGATCCCAGACGTATAGGCAGCAAACAGTAAATGCAACTGATTGACACACAGCTATGAGGACAAAGCTGGCACACTAGAAACTCCCCAATATCTTAAGCGACTAAGAAGCCACGTATGTCCCATTTACACCCCACCTTGTCAAGCTGTGGTCAGACTAGGTACAGTAACAGAGTGAGATGTATGTGCATAATAATAAGTGGAATCTGGCACTGTGTGTGGGAACATTCAGGTAGTGCTAATAAACATTCCTCCCACAGGTGTGTCAGATGCCAACACTGTGCCCAGAAATACGAGAATGATATGCATTTGCGCCGAATAATGAGGTATTACACATCATTGTTGCCCACACTGTCCTACAACATGTAACTGTCTAGGAAATCTGTATAACAATGTTGTAATACAAGGTCAGAATGCAAAAGCACAGGGGATTAATAAGACAGAAAGCAGATAGGAGATATACAGCAATATCTATATAGCAGACACAACTGTGATGGACAGTGTGTAAGTTGTAGCAGACACAGCCATGGTCTGAATCCTGGGAGTGGAATAAGGCTGCATACGGAATCATACCCCACAACTGTGCAGATGAGCCAGAATGTCCAGTATATGAGCCCATATCTGCTGCCTGTCCCCCTGGCAAGTCTGTGGGATGATCCCAGATGTTTAGCCAGCAAACAGGGAATACAAGTGATTGTTGAACATCTATAAGAACACACCTGTTACTGTAGCAACCCCCAAAACTGTTAGGAGAGTAATACTTCAAGTATATCCTATGTACACCTCTATGTTGTCAAGCTGTGACCAGAGTGTGTACAGTAACAGAGTGAGATGTATGTGCATAATACTAATGTGTAATCTGGAACTTTATGTGGCAACAGTCAGGTAGTGCTAACAGACATTGCTCCCACAGGTACGTTGGATACGAGCACTGTGCTGAGAAATACACACCATTATAACCTGTACAGGTACTGTTCACACTGGTATTGTAGGGAATTGTGAGTGCTGCAGTTTCGCTGAATAATAAAGTATCACTGGTCACTTTCACCCACACTGTGTTACATAATATAACTGCGTAGGAAAGCATGTATATGTGTGTGTCAGGTCACTAAAGGTGGAAGAAGAGAGCAATATTCTAGATATGTCCCTGCACACCAGCATGTGGTCAACACATGGCCAGAGTCTGTGCATAAAGAGTTGGATAGCTATGTGCACAACATCAGCCCAAAACCTGGGAGTATGTGTAGAAACAGTTAGTTAGTGTTAACAAACATTCCCTCCACAGATATACCAGGTAAGAGGTGTATACTGCAGGAAAAAATGGTTCATGTGTAACAATGACAACAGCCATATCACTGTCCAAACTAAGGCTATAGGGTAGTGTAGTAAGACTTGTAAGGTACAGATGACAGCACTAACTAGGAAAGTAATGTGGACTACAAGAATATACTAGTTGTTAATTGGCATCTTTCTCCCCCCCACCATATCTCCAACAATAATCAACATACCCACCCCAACTGCTATGTACTGACACCAATGTTTTGATAATGTCCAATTGTTTGCTAAATATTTTAATGGTCCCATGCATGTGCTATATTGAATTATTCCAACATTGGTGGCATGGTGCCATCAATCTACCTGCATGCTGTTCTTACTACCACTGTGGTCCCATATATGCATGTGTTCTGTCTGCTATGCAACTTTTCCATATCTGGTGTCTTGGTTAATGGGAATATCTATGCATGGTGTTATACCTAACCCTGGAATGTGTTGACTATTACTAACCCACATATGATGAAATCTAAACACTATAGCACGCTTAGAAAGGCCGGTCTCAGCGGACCCACCTGTCCCACCTCAGCTGGCCATTGCACAGGGCACCAGCATGTCTGGTGCCCAACCCGGGACCTCGGGTGGAAATGCCTCAGGGGATGGGGCTTACCTCCCCCTGGGAGTGGGTGTGGACAGGCACCTGTCTCCCATCGCCAGGTAGGGGTTGTGGTACGTAGGGTGATCAACCAGCAGTTTGGTGATCTTGTATGCCAGCTCGAGGGCTGCGTGTCGCAATTAGAGAGTCAGCCTGGCTCTGCGACTCAGCCCCCAGCACAGCCACCTTCGGGGCTGTGAAGGTGCCGTGGTGACTGCCCAATTGGTGGGGACCTCAGTCCCACTGTTTCCACTAGTGGGCTTATAGGCTTCCGATTTCCAAACACCCCTCCCCCTCAAGGTGTTTACCCCCCATGTGTCATATATCACCCCTGTATGCATCTTGTTTGTCTTGTCTGTTAACCTACCCAACCTACCTCCCAAATATACCTACTACCCCTCCCCAACATACCACTCTCACCTGAAAAAAAAAGGGCAATCTGCTCCCACAAAAAAATCTCACCCCATATATAGCTGTCCATTTCACATACGTGTTCACTGGACACATGTAATCTGGTCTAATTGGCATCACAACATATTATTGTTGTCCTCACCCCCTTCCCAGGGGTTTGAGTGTCCATATGAACCTCCAAATTCAGTGTATATGCACAGCTGTTGCTGTAGAAGAAATGGGCAGCTATGGACCTTCCCTACACCCTTCCTGTACATCCCTCGTTATTTCCCCTACTGTCTTTCTCTCTTTGTGCCCCTTTTTTCACCACTTTCCTATCAATCCCTTTTTCTTTTCTTTTAAAGAAATTAGCGCAGGGGTAAGCGGAAGTAAACAATTTTAAGCTGCAGTAAGTGAGTTTAAGCCTGTTTGCATGGGGGTAAGCTACGCCTACACAGGTTAAGCAATTTAGAAGCTAACTGAGTATGAGAAACTGTAACCGGAAATTAGCAGTGCTTACTTCCGTGCAAACACGTGCAAACCCTCTTACAACTGCTTTAAAGTGCCTTAATCACTCTGTATCCAACGGCCTGTGTTCTGCCTAGCAACAAAATAAACGGCTTCTGTAAGGCTCAAACTCAGGACCCGGCACTCCATAGCCACAGTGATGTATCACTAAGCTATATCAGATATATGCAATACTGATGTTTTCAAAAACATATCATCCAGCCCAGTCATTCAACAATGCAGAGAATGTATTCCAACATTTAGATGTAGGTGTGTGTGTAAATATATTAATATCTCAACAGCTGCAACATATCTATATATGTATGTGTGTATATATATATATATATATATATATATATATATATATATATATATATAGAGAGAGATATATATATATATCTATATATATATATATATATATATATATGTAGATAGATATGTAGATATATATAAATATATATGAAGATATATAAATGCAAATGCCTACATCTATAGATATTTATGTCTACACCTATATGTCTAAATATACACAGCAAGTTACATCTATGTAAGCAGATATATATCTATGTAGGTATATACGGACATAGTTATATATATATGTAAGCAGATATATATATTTATTTATATATATATATATATATATATATATATATATATATATATATATATAGGCATAAATCTGTAGATAACAATGGGAAAATAATTAAGACATATATGCCCACATGTACCATTAATGGAGTTGAGAGGCCCCAAACAATATACATCTTGTATGAATAGGTATACTCCCCTACAGCCAAACACGTCCACCTTACAATCCACTACCAAGTGTGGCAGATCCCATAACCAGGACCTGACATGACATGGGCATCCCTAGGATGCATAAACACAGACACATATGCAGATACACACACGCATATATATATATATATATATATATATATATATATATATATATATATATATATGTATATCTATAGATAGATATAGATATATATGTAACTACACATACACATGCAGAGATATATACAGTAAGTTACTTATGTAGTACATGCACACAATATGTAACAGCCACTATTCCTACAGTTACCACCTTACGACTTGGAGACTGTATGAGCCACTCACAGAAATGACATTCATTGCCTGCAACATATACCCACAGAGATATCAAAGGTTATAACACCACACACAGGTGTGCATAAATGGGAAAGCTTTATTTGTGTACTATTACAGTTGTATATGCCATGTCATATAGCTGTTTAGACACCGACATCCATATAACCTGAGTAATGCTACTGTGAAACAGTAATACTAATACAGTAGTCTGAAAAGGTTAACAAATGTTGTTGTCCAGGCCAAGGCCATCAAGTAGTACAATAGTAAATACAGACTGGCCCACAGGATACCAAACACTCAGTGGTAAGTAATGCAGGTGTATAGTTCAGCAGCTTCTATCTGCACTCTGTAGACAATCCCTAGGGGGTAAAGACCTCAGTTGACACAATGGGATGTAACTGTTACATAACAAGGCACAACTGACATCATCACAAGCACTCTGACAAGCAGAACAGTCTGGATGGCAGGTGGCACTGGGCCTGCATTTAACCAACGTGGATTGCATGGTAATGTACATCCATATACCTTAAGGCAGCTCACCCTTGATGGTCTTCAGGACTTTGGGCTTTCAGGATTCTGTAGTGCTCCCATATACATATGTGTATATATAGATATATGTCTACATAGATATATGTATATGTATATATAGATATATGTATATATAGCTATATATGTATGCACATCCTATGTGTACAGATATGCCTAGTTATGTTGGTATATATGTAGATTTCAATAACTATATGCGCATACATATCTATTCTGATATACCTACTACTGTCAAAATACATGTGGATATCCTTACATATATGTGCATATGTATCTCTATCTGTATATGTGTAGACATATATAACTCTGTATATGTATATATTTGGGTGTTTATTTGTATATCTATGTACAGATACATATCCATCTATGTATGTTGATATGTATAACTGTACATCTATATAGATATCTGGATAAGTATATGTACATATATCATCACTATATGTCCTGAACATGGAGTGTAGCCCTACCTCAGTCCCTGTAGACCCAACTTCGTAGTGCAAGGGGATGTCAGGTATGTATAGCAAGTATACTTGTAGAATATTGCTGCTGTCATAGGGATTGTCTTCACAGACATTGTGTGTGTGGGAGGTCACATCTGCTTATAACATGTGCACCATTGGCTACTGACAGACATCCTAAGGACATCATAGTACAGTACCATTGCTAGCACATAATGTTCCTGTGGACTACAGCAGAGATAATGGCCAATATATGTGGACAGTCTGACACACTCTGGATAGTCCAGAGGTATGCACATAACCCATTAGTACAAGACATGTGGACCAATCTTGACAGTGTGGATGTTAACAGCCATGTAGACAGGTATAACATGTAACTACTGGTATACATTTTCCCACATAGGTTATGCATTCACACATACCTGTCTGTCCTGCCACATAATAACCGCTGGTAAGGGGGTGCCATGGCCACATACTGGGTTCCTATGAGTACAACGAAAATGCATTTTGTCGAATGCATTTTCGTCGACACATGTAGTGCAAACAGCCAAAACAGTGGCTGTTCAGCGAATTCTTTCCCTGGGAAAGAAGTCGCTTGACCGCTTCATTGTTTTCCATGTTCTGAAGTGTAGTGTGGTCCCTTGTCTGGTATAGCTCCCAAGTGTGATTGTGCAACAGTTACTGACCTTAAGGTTATGGTGCGGGTTAAGGTAAGTGCATATGTTTTAAAGTGTTTACTGTTTTATACTGTGTGTTAGATGTATGGTTGAGTTACGTGTGTATGTGTTTTCAGCTGTTTACTTTTGTTTTGGGGGGGTAGAATTAGGGTTAAGGTAAGTGTGTATGTGTTTGGAACTGTTTATGTAAATGTGCGAGAGTTACTGACCTTAGGGTTGGGGTGTGGGTTAAGGTAAGTGCATATGGTTCAAAATGTTTACTGTTTTTTTTTTTTGTTAAATATATGGTTGGGTTATTTGCATATGTGTATTTAGTTGTTTACTGGTTTTTGGGGGGTATAATTAGGATTAGGGTATGTGTGTATGTGTTTGAAAGTGTTTAATGTTTTTTTTTTTTTTGGGGGGGGTTGGAACAGCGATTTCTTTCCCTAGGAAAGAAATTGCTGTTCTGTGGTTTTGACATTTACAGCTTTCACTGAAAATGTGTCGATGAAACATCGTTTGCTGTTTTTAGTGTTCAAATGTTACAATATAGACCCCACATACCACCCACTAGATATTGACATACATCTGTACAGCATCCCACTGCTCTGCCTGACATACATGACTGTTATGGTGGTCCGGCAGCAGTACATCTGGCAAGTTACTGGACATTACATCTCACTGGGTAAGTACACTAAGCTGCTAGGCATGTAACATAGCACTGTGCAGGCTACAGGCAGACCAGCTCAACACTGGCCTACATTTCCTATGGGGGAATGCACATGTATCTGCACATAAATAGCAGGCTCTACATGCATGCCACAGCATAGAGTAACATATACCTGTGTGTACATGCATCACCACAACCAATGTGAACACAGCCACAGCTACATATGGCATGCTAACCTATTATTACAGTATATGGACTATCTGTTCAACACCAATCTCATATGTGCCACACACACACTCACCCTACATATACTGGGCCACTACACAGTATGGTCCACTGCCTGTCTGTGGTATGGGACATGTGCGTGTATGGCCCTACAAACATGTAAGCCGATAGGGTAACATACAGTGGAGCAGCATGTAACATCAAATAGAACAGGACCAAGAACAATGACTTCGACCACAGTCTGTACATAGGCCAAGGTACATATTAACATTACATACACTGCCGACAATGACCATAAGTACACAGACCTCATTACTGTACACACAACCACAGAATGTCCAGGTTATGTCATCAAATATAACCCCTACTATACATTACATGTGTAGCAGTCTGATATCTCACTGGCTTGTTATTAGATATGATGTCAGTAATTATGTTGTACAGTACATATGCACCCCTTACTGCATGACATCTGTACAAAGGTTGTCAGGGTTGTGGCTGGAGGCACATACACAGGGCCAATATTGACACGTTGCTGTGATAACCTCATACATTTACTGTTGTAACAGGGTTTGTTGCACCATATGTCCTATGAGGGATATGAAGTCAGTATCTCTCACGGCTGTCACCAGCTACAGACTGCAATCCTCACACTACCTTCTGCAGTTCACAGATAGGTGCTGTGTGGGTAACACCTGAAACAAAAGGCACCACACACTGGCCAGTCTTCAGATGGCCCTACAGATGGGTGTTCCCTCATAAACATAGCACTGACATGGCAGGTATGTAAACATGTAGGAAAGCCATAATCACACACACCCTATTAAACCCACATTACTCCAAATGCAGTATAACAGCACTTACAGTCTGTAGTCAGGTCAGGCACATCCCCCTCCTGTGTGTTGGCTTGTTTCAACACTGTATGTAGTTAGAGATAAACCCCAATCCATCTGAGATGCTGTTTGCCAAACAACAGATCAAGTTCCTGATCACGGTGAATGAAAATCCCAACACCAACATGATGTTCCTAGATATTGGTGTGTGTTTCCATGCAATTGGCTATGAGAATGTTACTACAGCTGTTCCACATGCAATCAGCTAGAGGAGGGCTGCAATTCGTGCAGACACCATCAGCTGATCCTGAGCATCACTTAAAATACACATGCTGCTGCCTAAGCAAAGCAGGTGTAAGTTTCCACATCCATCAGAGAGGGGATAAGAGAGGCAGACAGAGGCACAGAAAAGCCAGGGATAGGTGGGAGAGTAAAACCTTTGCATGTTTGTGTCACACACCTACCAGTACAGGGTATCATATCCCTGATGACTATGTAGTGCTATCACATGTCCATGCAGTTATTGGATGCGCCACATAGGTTACATGTTGGGGAGCCCTCAGAATGTATATGTGATGGTGAGTGACATCTGCAACAGGGCTATGGTAGCTATGTGGTAGGTGTAGTACACATGCCTGCCCACATGAACAGGTATCAGAGTCAATACAGCCACACTCTGAGAGGGACACACACACATTGCCACACTTGGCAGGGCCAGGAGTACAACTCATCACTACTGGGATTGCCACAACACAGTACTGAGGAGGTATCACATGCACTACAGGGGTCATATGGAGATTATATATGCAAAGGGTATGTGGAGGTGTCTGACATCAGACAGCATGCTTCAGTATGCCAATGGGGGTTGTAGTGAGTGTGAATGTGGTCATACGCATCATACACCACACACACAGACATGGGTGCCAGTACTGACATGCATGTGTGCACAGCTTCACAGGTGTGTTGTGGTTGACGGTGCCAGATGGCTATACAAGGCTAGGTGATGGGTATACCTTGGCATCAGGCCATCTGACAATGGTCTGCATTGTTGCTCAGGGGTGTAGTGTCTGGAGTTATCCACACAGGTGGGTATTGTATTCATGATCCAGTCACCTGGGTGACTATTGCGTATGGCCAACGCTGTGCATTGCTTGTCACGTATGTGTTCCTTTGTCCATGATATGGACAGTGTCTGGGATGTGCACACCTCCCACATGCATATACAGTGACATGTGGAACTGTACCTGGGGTGTCTGGCCCATGTTGTGTACACAGATCATTATCATCAGATGTGCCAGTCCTGGCCTCATGTGTCGGGAACTGTTCATGGACAGCAGGTTGGCCCTGCACCTACATTGATAGCATGATGCCGGTATTCCCTGGTATCAGTTGCATATGTCCATACAGGGCTTGTGTTTCAGGCATGTTATGTCCTTTGTGGGTCACATTCGATGGCACCACAGGTGTTGCAGGTGTCCAGTGGGGAACATGGGGGAGGTGCACTGTCAGCATGTACATGCCTATTGGACCGATGGACAGGGTGCCATGCCCTCTGTAGCCCACTGCAATCACACCATGGTTACTATCAGTGGGGGCAATATGCAGGGTACTACCAACATAGCGGCTGTTCAGCTGTTGCCTAGGCAACTGTGTGTGTATGAGACATGGGTTGAGAGTGTACCCTGGGTAATACAAGGGGTGCTAACATTGTTCAGCTGGCATTTATGTCACATTTAAGGGTATGGATTTGCACTCCAGCCTCTTGGATATTTCACATCTGTTATCCCTGTACAGTGGACATTGTGATATATGTGGCCCATCATATGAGAAGTTTGCAAAACCCACTCCACATTGAGTCCAGTTGTTACACACTCACAACCTCAGCCACACAGGATAAGAATGACTAACACACACACACACACACACACACACACACACACACACACACACACACACACACACACACACCTGTCATGTCTGGGATTAGAACTCCTACCTAACTAGTATATTACACTATAGCACTATTCCATTATAGGACGTGCCTAGCCTAAAATGCATTGCTTCCTACACAAACATAGAAATACACACAAAACATCCACAACTGCCATGTGTGGGGATAGAAACCCTGCCAGAGTTTTATATTACACTACAACATGAAGCTGTTATAGGACACACCACAGGGATTACTGGAGTGCCCCTTCCGCAAAGGTGTATTTCACAGTGAATGACATCAGCAGGATTTCCAAAGTAGGGCATTTGAATTGTAGTGAGTTTGACTAGCCTAAAATGCATTGCTCCCTACACAAACATAGAAACACACACAAAACTTCCACAGTTGCCATGTGCGGGTATAGAACCCTTACCAGAGGTCTCTATCACACTACAGCATGATGCTGTTATAGGACACACCATGGGGATTACTAGAGCTCTCTTTTCCCAAATGTGTATTTCACAGTGAATGACATCAGCAGGGATGCCAAAGTAGGGCATTTGAATTATGAGTGTGATTAGCCTAAAATGCATTGCTCCCTACACAAACATAGAAACACACACACAACATCCACAACTGCCTTGTGTGGGGATAGAACCTCTACCAGAGGTCTATATCACATTACAGCATAGTGTTGTTATAGGACACACCACAGGGATTACTGGAGTTCCCTTTCCCCAAAGGTGTATTTCACAGTGAATGACATCAGCAGGAATGTCAAAGTAGGGAATTTGAATTGTAGCCTAAAATGAATTGCTCCCTACACAAGCATAGAAACACACACAAAACATCCACAACTGTCATGTATGGGGGATAGAACCCCTACCAGAGGTTCATATCACACTACAGATGATGCTGTTATAGGACACACCATGGGGATTACTGAAGTGCCCCTTCCCCAAAGGTGTATTTCACAGTGAATGACATCAGCAGGAATGTCAATGTAGGGAATTTGAATTGTAGTGAGTGTAACTAGCCTAAAATGCATTGCTACCTACACAAACACACACAAAGCATCCACAGCTGCCATGTTTGGGTATAGAACCCCTACCAATGGTCTATATCACACTATAGCTTGATGCTATTATAGGACACACCACAGGGATTACTGGAGCTCTCTTTCCCCAAAGGTGTATTGCACACTGAATGACATCAGCAGGGATGACAAAGTAGGGAATTTGAATTGTAGTGAGTGTAACTAGCCTAAAATGCATCACTCCCTACACAAACATAGAAACACACACACAAAACATACACAACTGCCATGTGTGAGGATAGAACCTCTACCAGAGGTCTATAGCACACTACAGCATGGTGCTGTTATAGGACACACCATGGGGATTGCTGAAATGCCCCTTCCCCAAAGGTGTATTTCACAGTGAATGACATCAGCAGGATTGCCAAAGTAGGACATTTGAATTGTAGTGAGTGTGACTAGCCTAAAATGCATTGCTCTCTAAACAAACATAGAAACACACACATAATTGCCAAGTCTGGGAGCTGAACTCCTACATAACTATTCAATTACATTACAGCGGTACGCAGTTATAGGATGTGCTACAGAGATTACTGGGCTATAACCTTCCCATAGGTGTATTTCTAGATGGATGACATCAGCAGCCTTGCCAAAGTAGAACATTCAAATTGTAGGTAGTGTGACTACCCTAAAAAACATTGCTGTCTACACAGACAGAGTCAGACAGACACACACAGAAAATACATACACACTTGCCAAGTCTCGGATTAGAACTCCTACCTAACTAATTTTTTACATGACAGCAGTATGCAGTTATAGGATGTGCTATGCAAATTACTGGGCTACAATCATCCCAGAGATGTATTTCTAGGTGAATGACATCAGCAGCCTTACCAAAGTAGAGCATTTGAGTTGTAGGGAGTGTGACTACCCTAAAAAGCATTGCTCTCTGCACAGACACACACACA
Organism: Protopterus annectens; assembly: GCF_019279795.1. NCBI lineage: Eukaryota > Metazoa > Chordata > Ceratodontiformes > Protopteridae > Protopterus > Protopterus annectens. Next base: position 287,155,827 of record NC_056731.1, read on the forward strand.
AACACACACTCATAGTTGCCATGTCTGAGATTGGAACTTCTACCTAACTAATTTATCACACTACATCAGTACACAGTTATGGGATGCATCACGGCGATTATTGGGCTACAACTCTCCCAAAGGTGTATTTCACAGTGGATGACCTCAGCAGGCTTGTCATAGTAGGGCTATGGGGAGGGCAGTGTGTGTGCATGGGCCATAACCCATTCATCTAGAGGTAGACACACCACATGCGCGCACACACAGGGTCATATTTTACTGGTACGTGTATACAGCTGCTAGATGACTACTTCCTTGTACAGTCATGTTGCACAGCTTGCACTTGCACCACATAGTCTGTAATGCTGACAGATACCGGTGGCTAGTATCTACAGTGAGTGACATCTGAACCTCATGTGGTTGTGGCACTTTGGCTGTGTGCTGGGTGGGACAAGCCTGGATGGCCCCTTGTCACAGTTACCCTCTTCCACACATCTATGTACATCTACCTTTGGCTTATTATAGTGTGTTGTCCTTAGATATATGTCCGTATTACTATCCACTGTGTGTGCAAAGCATGTGTGGTGCCTAATGAGGAATGTCTGCACTAACATCTGTGACTGCCAGATATGTCTGGTCCACGGGTGTTTACAGACATGGCCTTCATGTGTTTAAGTGTGTGAGAATGCCCAGTATGCCCATTTGTATTGAATGTGTGGATCGAGTCCAAGTAGTTTGTACTGCAGTGCCGACCATTGTGTTGTACACCTACAGGTAGCATACTATTTCTGTGGGTATCCGTCGATCATTTGGCATTGACTGTTACTAGGGTCTATATTATATCCTCGAACGCTTAAAAAAGCGAATGTTAATTGATCAAACTTATTTTCACAAAACTGCAAAATATCGAAGCAGCAGAAACTCAAATTTTTTCCTAGGGAAAGTATTCGGTTGTCCGTTTCTGTTGCTTCGGTATTTTCAGTGTTATGGTGGAAAGTTACCGGTCGGATTCAGGTAAGTGTGCGATTGTGTGGATGTGAGTGTTCGGGTGATTTAGGTGAATTAGGGTTAGGGCTCGGGTTAGGTGTGTGTGCGATTGAGTGGACATGAGGGTTAGGGCGGATTTAAGTGAGTTAGGGTTAGGGAGCAGGTGAGGTGAGTGTGCGATAGTGATGGACCTTAGGGTTAGGGTTTGGGTTAAGGTAAGTGAGTAGTTAGTGGTGTGTGCATAGTTTAGTGTAGGGTTAGGTATCATATTTTAGGTGTATGTGTGTGGATTTCTGTTTGTTTGGTGTGCTTGTGTTGTGTGTATGTGTTTTGGCTCAGCGATTTTTTTTCCCTGGGAAAAAAATCGCTGATCTGACAGTTCAAGATTGTAAGCTTTCGCTTAAATCAGGTCGATCAATCAGCGTTCGCTTTTTTAAGCGTTCAATGATATAATATAGACCCTCAGACTACATTTCTACATAGGATGGGGGGCACACCTGACTATTTCTACATTTTTACACAGGATTGGGGGGGGGCACCTGACTGTTACTACATTTCTACATAGGATGGGGTGGGGCACACCTAACTATTTCTACATTTCTACACAGGATTGGGGGGCACACCTGACTGTTACTACATTTCTACATAGGATGGGGGGCACACCTGAATATTTCTACATTTCTACACATGATTGGGGGGCACACCTGAGTGTTACTACATTTGTACGTAGGATGGGGGGGCACACCTGACACTTGTACACATTTGCTATGACTATACTGGTATGTCTGGTACTCCATTTCATTCTGCATTCTTACCTATCATACTGACTAGAGTCATACCAGTGTACTACAGATCTTAGCTTTGATTTACCTACATATTTGTTTCTGACTTCCTACCCTTCAGAACTAATGTCCCACTGCCTGACCTGCTGTAGTCTTTCTGTGTAGGCTGGGTGGGTTACCCATAGGCATCATTCAGAGGCCATAACACGGCCTTTGTTTGTGTTTGTTTACACCATTCTTGCTGGCTGTGACTATTGTTGGGTATGTTAACCCCCCCTGACTGTAATGTCTGAGTCACTTACCTTGTGGGTGTCCCAGCATTGAGGGTGGTGCTGCAGGGCTGCCTATGTCGGATGCACATAGTACACTCCCTACACATGGTTGAGCACAGGTAGTGTAATGTTTGGCATTCCTTTTACTGTATGTGAGAGTCAGAGAGAGGTGTTATTCCCTGGGTCCCTCCTGTGTCAGTGTATGTGCTATGCATTGCCTCTTTGCCAAGGCATACTGTGTATGCCTCCTTCTGCCTACTGGGGCAGGCTCAGGTTGTTCCTCCTCTGAATCACTCTGTGCCTGTGTAGGCCTTGGCAATGGTGGGAGGCTGTGTGGCCCTGCCCCCGTGCTGTTCCTGCTGCAGCTGTTTCAGCAGGATCATAGTGTGTAGCATGTGACATACGAGGACAATTTGGGTACATGTAGCTGGTGAGTAGTACAAGGCTCCACCAAATGTGTCCAGGCACTAGAACCATGACCTGAGCATCCCAGACACATGCTCTACTATAACTCAGGTCTGTGCATGTGCCTCATTATGGAGTTCTTGTTCAGGTGTGTGTGCATTTCTGATGGGTGCCATCAGCCACAGCTCTAGTGCATATCCAGCATCCCCCACTAGATGAACGTGAGGGATGTCCCCATTGGCAAATCTGTGGTACAACTACATCAGATGCCAGATGTGGGAATCGTGATAGCTTCCAGGGCAGCCAGGACACACTTTCATTATTATGCCCTGGGCATCTCACACGACCTGGCAGTTGATGGAGGGGAAGCCCTTGCGGTTGATGTAGACCCTACCCCTCTCACCGGGTGGTGCTTTGATGCATATGTGCATGCAGTCTGTAGCACCCACTACCTCAGGGTGTTCTGCTATTTGATGGAACAGCTGCATATTGCTGGCCAATGCCTCACGGGTGTTGGGGAAATATACGTGCTCACTGACATGTGCTGACATGGCATCCAGGAACTGGTGGAGTACCCTGAATGCTGATGCCTATGAGATCCGCATCATATCCCCAGTTGGCCATAGAAAGGTATCTGTAGCTAGTATTCTTAGGCCTACACATACCTTGATATCCACTGGGATGGGTTCCCACTCTGTTAGTCCTGTGTGTGTGGCATGGCTGGCACAGCTCAACAATTTGCTGTAGGAGGTCCCTTTCCACCTTATAGCACTCCGATATCTCCAGCGTATGTAGCCCCTGGTAGATTACACTTGGTCTGTACAGTCTTCTCTGTCTCCTCACTGTGGGTTGGTCGACAGCATTCACATACTCACCACCCTCAGCCTCTTCCACAAGTTCTTGTATGATAGCTATTGCAGCCCCTATCATTTTGCTGTTGTGAGTGTTAAAAGTTCCCCCGCTTGTTTACAACGGTGGTGTAGAGTGAGGGAAAATCCAGAGGGGAAGGTGTTTGCATAGTTTATAGTATTGTTCTCGGCTAGGTTGGTCTGCTGCCTGTGTAATTGGCTGATTCTGATACATTTCACCTGCCAGCTATGCTGGTTCTCTGTGATTACCTTCCTACTGCTGTATTTCCTTCCCATTGCCTTCCTGTTTAAGCCCGGGGGTGTGCCGCGTAAACAGAGTGCTCAAATGTGCACAGTGCTGCTATTTCCTGGTTTAACTTTTTTTTTCCTTCCTTTAAAACCCGGTGCACAGCACGCATACCCACTTAGGTAATATAAAGAGTGCTAGGCATATTCAGACACACCCCCTAGCTTAGCTGTGCTAAGCTAGGAGCAAACCCAAGCCACAGGGCTCCAATCTGCTTACAGTATGCCTGACACCCCCCCCTCCATGATGTCATCTAACTCCTGGGCTTGCACCAAGCTATTCCTACTCTTACACTGTTGGGACCTGACTAGCGTGCTGGAAAAAACTGGGATTCACTATCATTCCCCTCATTTGCATAGGATTGCCTGCTAATACATAGCTACATGTCTCACACTGAGCCTCTCCCCTTAGCAACCACTACTCACTGGCCATGTTGTCTTCTGCCTGCCATTGACTTGCATGTCAGAATAGTGATTTTAGTTAGAATGCTTAATTTAGGTTTATTTTATTTTCCCCCAATCCTGTTTGCACACTGCTGCCCTACGCTTAAACAGCCGAGATCGGCTGAAAAAAATAAAAGTTGATTTTTTAATTTTTTTGGCTGTTTGCAATGCTAATGGCCTTATACATGGCCATTGGCATGCTTCCTAACTGATATGCAGCCTTTATTTGGAGCTTCCACATGTCACTGTACATGCATGTGGGAGGTGTGCTCATCCAAGACACTCTCCATGTAATGGACTAAGGAACACTTACATATCAAATGATGCATAGCATTGGCCATACGCAATAGTCATCTAGGTGACTGGATAGTGGATACAATGCTCACCTGTCTGGGCAAATGCAGAAACCACAGCCCTGAGGCACAATGCAGACCATTGTTATATGGCCTGATGCCAAGGTATACCCATCACCTAGCCTTGCATAGCCATCTGGCACAGTTGGCCACCACATACCTGTGCAGATATGCACCCATGCATGTCAGTACTGGCACCCTGTTTGTTTGTGTGTATTGTATGATGGGTATGATCACATACACACTCACTACAACCCCCAGTGGCATACTGAAGCATGCTATCTGATGTCAGACACCTTCCCATACCCTTTGCACATATAACCTCCATATGACCCATGTGTTGCATGTGATACCTGGACAGTAATGTATTGTGGCAATCTCACTAGTGATGAGCTGTAACCCTGGCCCTGCCAAGTGTTTCAATGTGTGCATGTCCCTGTGAGAGTATGGCTGTGTTGAAGCCGGCATCTGTTCATGTGAACAGGCATGTATACTTCACCTACCGTATAGGGTCATAGGGTCATAGGTTAGTACTAGGCTAACTGCTCTTGCGAGCCATTGTAAACCTAGCCAATTATCCCTTGTGAGACTCAAACCCTGAACCTTGTGTTTGTAAGGCAAACACCTTAACCATTAGGCCACCCTGTTCCACCATATCCCTGTTGTAGAAGTCACTCACCATCACATATATGTTCTGAGGACTCCACAACAGGTAACCTATGTGGCACATTCAATAACTGCATAGGACTGTGACAATATTACATAGTCATCAGGGGTTTGATACCCTGTGCTGGTAGGTTTGCAACACAAACATTCTTAAGCTTTACTCTACCACCCCTCCCTGACTTGTCATTGCCTCTGTCTGCCTCTCTCACTCCCTCACTGGTGGACGTGGAGACCAATACCTGCTTTGCTTAGGCAGCAGCATGTGCATTTTAAGTGATGCTCATGATCAGCTGATGGCCTCTGCATGAATTGCAGCCCTCCCCTAGCTGATTGCATGTGAAACAGCTGTGGTTGCATTCCCATAGCCAATTGCATGGAAACACACTTCAATATCTAGGAACATCATGTTGGTGTTGGGCCTTTCCATTCACTGTGAGCAGGAACTCGATCTGTTGTTTTGCAAACAGCATCTCAGATGGACTGGGGATTTATCTCTGACAACATACACTGTGGAGACAGGCCAACACACAGGAGGGGGATGTGCCTGACCTGACTACAGACTGTAAGTGCTGCTATATTGCATTCAGAGTGATGTTGGTTTAATAGGGTGTGTGCGGATATGGCTGTCCTACATGTATTAATACCTGTCTTGTCAGTTTTATTTTTATGAGGACTCCCCATCTGTAGGGTCATCTGCAAACTGGGCAGTGTGTGGTGCCTTTGGTTTCATGTGTTGCCCACAGTGCATGTATCTGTGAACTGCAGAAGGTAGTGTGAGGATTGCAGTCTGTTGATGTTGAAAGCCAGGACAGTTACTAACTTCATATCCCTCTTAGGCCATATTTTGCAACAAACCCAGTTATAACAGGAAATGTAAGATGTTATCACAGCAACATGTCAATATTGGCCCTGTGTATGTGCTTCCATCCACAACTCTGTCAACCTTTGTATATATGTCATGCATTAAGAGTTGCATATGTGCTGTTCATCATAATTAGTGTCATCATATCTGATAACAAGCCAGTGAGATATCAGACTGCTATACATGTTATGTACAGTAGGGGTTATATTTGATGACATAACCTGGACATTCTGTGGTTGTTTGTACAGTACTGATGTTTGTGTACTTATGGTGAATGTCAACAGTGTGTGTATTGTCAATATGTACCTTGGCCTGTATAGAGACTGTGGTAGATGTCATTGTTCTAGGTCCCATCCTATCTGATGTTATATGCTGCTCCACTGTATGTTACCATATTGGCTTACATGTTTGTAGGGCCATACACACACATGTCCCATACCACAGACAGGCATCAGACCTCACTGTGTAGCAGCCCAGTATATGTAGGGTTAGTTTGTGAGTGGCACATATGAGGATGGTGTTGAACAGATAGCCCGTATACTGCAATATTATGCTAGCTTACCATATGTGGCTGTGGCTGTGTTTACATTGGTTGTGGTTATGCACTTCCACACAGGTGTATCTTACCCAGTGCTGTGACATGCCTGTAGAGCCTGCTATATATGCAGGTACATGTGCATTCCCCCATAGGAGATGTAGGCCAGTGTTGAGCCAGTTTCCTGTAGCCTGAACAGTGCTGTGTTACATGCCTAGCAGCTTAGTGTACTTACTCAGTGAGATGTCATGTGCAGATACTTGCCATATGTACTGCTGCCGGGCCTCCCTTAACAGTCATGTATGTCAGACGGAGCAGTGGGATGCTGTACAGATGTATGTCAATATCTAGTGGGTAGTATGTGGCCATGGCAGCTTTGTACCAGCAGTTAATATGTGTCAGGACAGACAGGGGTGTGTGAATGCATAACCTATGGGGGCGAATGTATAGCAGTCGTTATGTGTTATACCCATCTACATGGCTGTTAACATCCATATTGTCAGGCATGGTCCACATGTTCTGCACTAAGGTTGTCTGTGTATGCCTCTGGACTGTACAGAGTGTGTTGCAGCGGTACTGTACTATGATGTCCTTAGGGTGTCTGTCAGTAGCCAATGGCGCACATGTGAAAAGCAGATGTGACCTCCCACACACACCATGTCTGTGAAGACAATCCCTATTACAGTAGCAATAGCCTACTAATATACCTGCTATACATACCGACATCCCCTTGCACTACAGAGTTGGGACTATAGAGGCTGAGGTACAGCTACACCCCATGTTCAGGACATATGGTGAATATATATG